>NW_009718791.1:0-1270 GCF_000703405.1 Apaloderma vittatum | reverse complement strand
CCTGCTGACCCAGTTGTGCTCTCCACGTGACTCATGTCCCGCAATGGCTCCGTTCTGAACTGTGTCCCTTCAGCTAGCGCTCACCCCGTTGCCTGTGAGACCAGCAGCAATCTCATGCTCTGGGTCTTGCACACTGACAAGACTCTTAGCTCAAGTGCTTCTTCTACTCATCCCCATGAGCTTGCCATGCTGGTGGACCCCGAGGCATCACCCATTCTCGATGGTGAATCTCCATTTTTGCTGCTGACTGCTTGTAAAAAACCAGGCAGCATAAGCTCAAGCACCCACTTTATTTTCTATCTGTTACATGAGCAAGAGAAGGGCTCCTGGGGCATGGGATCCACGCTGAGCTGGATCACAGAATGCCTTGGGTTGGAAGGGATGTTAAAGATCATTTAGTTGCTGTGGGATTAAGGCACCTTTGACTAAACTTAATCTCTAATTGCAAGGCAACCATATTGGTTAAAACATTGTAAGAGCACTTGGCTCTCAAAAACTAACCTTTCTCATGTCTGAGGTGGGATGATTGTCTAAAATTCCTTAATTACCTGTATAGCATTGTTCACACGTCAGAACATCGAGAAAGTTTCCAGGACAATGTGCAACTGGTATGCAGAGAGCTCTCCCCATAAAAGTTTCCAAAGCAAAATTAAGGTTTGGTAACATTAATGCTTGATGTCCTGACTCTAAGAGAAAACCCCACAGAGCATGGAATGGAGTGGAGATACTGTGGTCAAGTTCTGTGCGCACAAAGAAACCTGGAGATGTCAAGGAGTGGGTGAAACACACATCTACCATGCTGGGCCAAGTCTGTCATCTTTTGATAGATGCTGTCCTTCGGGTGAACTATGCTCACTATAATCTCATTAAAATACCAAAACGCATCTCCATCCCAAAAGCTACCCGGCTCTGAAGTGCGACCACCCCTCACTGAGCTTGAGGATTGAATTTTACTAGTCTGGTACCGTTAAAGGTGAAGTGAGGAAAATTTACACCAATCACAGTAAAGATATGCTTGACTAGAGTCACTCAATCTCCACCTGAAAGGTGACAAATGGTATAAAAAGGTCCAAGAGAGGGGGTCTCTTAGGGAAGATCCAGCCATCATCAGGGGAAATACCACTACGGACCACTTCTGACTCCTGGGATCAGTTGATGGGCTGAGCCTCTTTTCCTCCCAACAGGGACACCTTTGGGTAAGGTCTGAATAAGTCTCACCAAGTGCTGCTGCGGGATACTTAGGAAATCCTTATAGAGCTGCTCATAATCT
>NW_009718790.1:52205-66818 GCF_000703405.1 Apaloderma vittatum | reverse complement strand
AGGTGGCCAGACGCACACCCTAGGCCGCAGCTGTCCTAATCGTGGCTTCAGAAAGAAAGAAATGAAGGAAAAAACGGCCGGTGGCTCTCAGGGAGAGGCTGCATAAAGCTGGAAGGACACGTAAAAGATGTCAATATGAGGTGCTCAAGGAAGGAAATAATTCTGAGCGTGACATTGCCTTTTCTGTAAAATCGGTCTTATCATTGGCACATACTATGTCTGAACTGTCATTCATTCCACATCTACCTCAAATAGTCAGTTGGTGCTTCAAACAGTAAAAAAACATGACTCAGGCCTAGAACAAAATCGATTTTAAAGTCATGTCATTAAAAAAAATAAAATACACTTCTTGTCATTGCATCCTTCTCTTTTCTTTGCCTTTCAGGTATTCCAGGGGATACATCTTCCATTTTTCTTCACAATCTGGAAGTGAAGTTTAGTTATTAGGTAGCAATGTAACTTCAGAGGTGGGGAGATCATGGAAAATACAATTCTCTGAGTGCTTTTAAAGCTGACAGCATTGCAGTTTTGCTTCAGATGATCTGATCTTGATATCTCAAAAGGTACATGTATAGAATACCCAAAGCAGTACAACAGTACAAAGATTTGTATGGGTAAGCTCTATACAACTTCCAGTTATCACAGTTCCCTGAGAGGAGTGTCTATACAGCATTGAACTTTGGGCAGAAAACCAAACATAATTCCTTCAGTCATTTATGTAAAAGTGAAATAATGAAGGTACTTTCATGGATTAACATTGAAGCAAAGCACTATAATCCTCTTCATGTGCCCTTAGTACATTTGGGTGCATCATTTTATTTCAGAAATGTGAATGCTTTTAAAGAATTCCTTCAAAATACTTAGTAGACCACTGGACTATGTCAGTCTTTGCTCCCTATCAGACAAAGCATCTAAAAGGTTCAAGAGGTTTTGCAACAGAGAGGATTTGAAGTCAAAGACGAGCAATAGTATCTTCCCAGAAGATCATAGATTAAAAAAAGGAGTTTTTTTATTTTAATGGATACATTTACTTCATTGCAGTGCTCTTTCATTTTAATCAGCACTTTTCTTCCTTCAAGGAAACAAAAAGATGTCTTCCTCAGTAATCAGCAAACATGAGAATTTGCTGCTTTTCCTCCCTCTGCACATCGATGTAATTGCAAGCTGCACAGTCTGCTGAGCCCATTGACACTAATTAAGTTTGGAGTTGGCCACTGTTAATGTTTTAACATTTGCTTCTGCATTACCTCGTATTTTTATTAGATGATTTTAATAAGTTTCTTTACATGAATCAGTTCAAATTTCTGTTTTTCTCACATGGAGGCTTAAACAACCCATACAAGTTTTCCTTGTGCTTGAGTGCATTCTAGTTCAAGAAAAAACCATTTTCCTCTTTATGTGATCTGCAAACCCTACTAGCTCAAGTGATGGTTATAAAATTTTGATAGGGTTTTTTTTTTGACCAATGTATGCAAGACAGTTATGGGGGCACCACTGTAATCACATTTATTTGGGTACACCAAGAAATAAAATAAGGAAAGGGGATTAAGGTGTAAGACCAGTTTCCCAGAAATAATTTAGTGTTTTCATGGCTGATGAAAAGAAAGAGTTGGTTTTCTTGCTGAAATCTCTTCAGAATTTTTCTTTACACATGGAAGTAAAATGTAGCTGTTATTGGAGTGTTGCTACCAGGACTCTTGTAAAACTGAAATAATTCAATTTTGTCTGAAAAATCCCAAATATATAAATATTTGCTTACAGACTGTACTGACTAATTTGTAAATGTCCAGGTTTAACCACTTGGAGCTGTATCAGAGACAAAATAATAGGAGTGGTGGGATGTTTTAGTCTTTATTATCTGTTAATTCTCCTGTTTCATTTAGTCAACAATTTTGTAGCATTTTTTACAACTGTAGTTGACTTTAAAACATAGGATTAATTGATGAACAAAGTTTTTGAAAAGGGGAGGTGAAACCCAAAAGGTAATAGGGCTAGTGGGTAAACAGAAAGGAAACATAATTTTCTACTATGTATTAGCAGAATTTATTAATGTCTACTTCACTCTTATTAGGCTATTTTGTACTATACAAAAAAGATACTGAACACCTGAGACTGCATTCCTCTTGCAGTATCTTCATCTTACTCAATTTTCTTAAGTTCTTAATCTTTTTTGCTTCAGAAAAATAATTCATACTAGAGGATATTTCTACTGCTTCATTCTCTTAGCATTACCCTAGTGAATCCTGGTTTTATTAATAGGTCTTATTAATTTAATATTAAAGGCCTGATTAATAGGAGTTATTGCTACATCACGATTTATATCAGAACTGTAAGATATGCTGGAATCTACCTAGAAAGGAAGCGGTAGTAGATGTTGCAGTGTTTTGATTTCTACAGTGCTGCTGATGGTGACTCATAGCACTTGGCTGGAATTTGTCATGTACTTTGTGTTCTTTTTTGTAAAAAGCTCAGGCTGAGCAGGAGGGAGGAAGGCTGGCTGTTGATGGTCGTCTTCTAGCTTAGCAGGAACCTTCTAGCTGAAACGAGAGATGGTCTGAGAGCAACTGACATTGGTCTCATCCTACAGACCTTAATGTTGTTTTCATGTGGGCTAAAGTGGAATTTGGTGCATTAAGAATATTCTTAATGCACCAAAGAGCTTGATGGTTAAAGAAGTGCTGTAAAAGACTGGGATGAAATTCAAGGATACAGAATGATTAGGTACTTCAAGACTGCTAACCCAAACTAGGAAATGTGACATTATCAGTTAGATGTGATTGAAGAAGAGAAGAACCTTGGAACACTCACAAATCATAGGAAGACTGTGAGCTGCCACTCCAGTACAGCTGTTAAAAAAATCGAGTCCTTCGACATATCGCACCAAGTATTCCCAGTCAAACAGGGAAATGTAGTGCCACTGCAAAAGACACTAACTGAGGCTTGTTCAGTTTTGGTTAGTCATGGTCAAGAAATTGAATTCCAGCTGGGATAAGTTAGGTCTTGCATACCTGGAATGGTCAAGAAAATGGAGATGAAATGTAAAATGGCTTTGGTTTGTTTGATACCAAGTGTTAAGACCTGAAAGATGGGCAGGCAAGGAAGTAAAAGGAGGAAAGAGCTGCTTAAAATAAAGGAATATGTTGCTGCACACAAATGCTTATAATCTGTCTGTATATTAAGTACAGAGCAGAAATTTAAAAGCTAAGTATCTAATAAAAATAATGAGGATGTATTTACTTTTAGAGAAAGGATTATGTGATGTGCTTTTTGTAGTAGTGAAAATGGTTAGATTCTTAAGAGATTCTGAAGTTTACATAATAAAGAAGACTAGATATTTAAATGATGTAAAATAGAGACGATTCCAAAACTAGTTTTTAATTAAATTGCATGGCTTACAATACTTGGGAAAAAATAGAATTAGCTAAGGTCAGAGTGTTAACTTCAGTGTGAATATTCATCTTCCCCCACTTTAAATCACTGCATCCTTCTTTGCAAGAGAGTAGTGGCTACACATAGCTATTTCACTTAGATCATTGTGTTTAAATGTACTACTAGCTAGGTGTCTTAAGAGGTAGAATATATTAGGAGTATTTTAGGAGTTACATGGTTTGATGAGGGCTGCCTACACCTGCCCTCAAACCTACTCACAAGAATAAGTCAAAAATAAAACTCTAGTCTCCTCCTCTTGCTGGATGTGGCTGTGACTCTAGGAGGTGTAAATCTATCTAAATAATGCTAATGCGTGCTATGTTATCTTGTAGGATTTCTGTTACAGATTTAGGCTGTCATGTGGGATGCAGTACCTAGAATTATTAACAGTTGTTCAGTATATTGTTGGAAAGCACAGCGTACAGTCCTGTCGGTTTTATAACAAGAGAGGAACATAAATTCTACATGCTAAATATGTATAAATAACAAAAATAAAAACTTGAGTCCTCTCGTTTATATAGTTAACTTCTGTTTCAGTGCCTGCGTTGCGGTGATTTATATGCTACAGGCCTAAATATCCAGATGTAAAACACACAACCTACGATCCCCTCATCTCCTCTCTGCATGACACCCTTGGATCTAGATCTACGCAGGTGTCTTACTTTTGCAGTTTTAATTTGCTAGTTTAGGTTTTGCGATACACTGTCATGATTTAAACATATGCTAGAAACCTCTCAAATTTATTTTTAAGGTAACTCAGGAATGACAATGAAAACTAGTATCCATAAGATAATTTTGTCTATTTGTCTTAACTTCTTGTATTTGGTGGCTGATTCTTGATTCAAATTGCAGCGCAAACAAAATGAGACATATGGTGTATACTGGGAGGAGAAGGCATGTCTGTTTTACTTTAATCTTTTACCTACACCTCAGAGCAACTGGTTTGAGACATTCTATATTTCATATTCTTTGTATCTCTGTGTAATTATATATTGTGGGAACAACTTCACATTTGCAGGCTCTCCTTAAATAACTATTTAGGTTATTTTCCTTTTTTATTTGATTTATCTAGTTAAAGAAGTGCTACAAAAATTTACTATCAACAATATTACCAATGTATTAATTTATGACAATTACAGTATGCAAGAAATACATCATAAATTACATTCATTTTTTTAGTTCTGCTAAAAATTGCCTATAAAGTGTATTTTTAATAGAGAAAAAGGAAGGTAGGTGTCCTGAACCTTATATTGCAGAATTCTTGTTTCTTGACATTTTAAAAGGATGATATTCTTTAAAGATTCTTAAGGAAATCAGTATAGAAAAAGTGTATTAATTGCATGGGGCAATTGTTTTTTTTTTTTTTCCTCTCTCCTTTACCCAGCTTTCTCACCTCATTCTGTGTTTTCATCCTGAAATTCCAAGATACTTAGATTTCACATTCTCTTTCATGTAATTGAAGACTAAGAAACTCGTCGCTAAGAGACTTTCAAATGCCTGATTTCCAGCTCTTCATATTCCTCTACATGTAGAGGTCTTTTCACTGCAGAACTCAGTAGGTCTTTTTCTCCATGAATACATCACAAGAATAGGACTTACTTTGTTTTGTTGCATATTCCCAAGCAACATTTATTTCCTTAATATTTGTAAGATGTAAAGCATGCAAAGTTATTAAAAATAAAATAAATAGAAGAATAAAATAGAAAGGATTACTAAAATTTAGAATTAAATTATAAAATATTAAGTTTGTGTCAGCATGCTGTATCTTTTCTTGATGTCTTTGGAGATGATAAATGACATTTGATACATGCTGACACCAAAGGTAGTAAATAAAAGACAAAACCACACTCCCACTGAATTTAGCTGGAGTAGAGAGAGTTCAGTGAGCTCTTTCCAAAATTTTCTTTGAAGTCAAGAGGAGTTTCCCCTTTAGAAGATCCAGTCAGTACACTCATGCCAATTTTTTCGGCCAGGTATTCTTTATGCTGCAGAATGAGAGCTCAGAAATGTTGTTGGATAAAATGTTGAAGGGAGAAAGTCCAAAAAGGCTAAGTAGTTGGTTTGTTAAAGGTGCCAAACAGGATGTTAGAAGTTAAGAGGCTGATAATAAAGTGTAAGTTTGACCTGAATGGGCTCACTGACTTTTAGTTCTTTTGTGCCATTGGATTGTAAATAGTGGGAAGATAACAGGAGCTTTTTAGTTTAGCTTTTTAGTTAGATTTATGGTATATATTGGGATTATTATGTGGGTTTAGAACTTTATAATACAGCTGGAAATGTTGTAAAGGATTTTACAGATCGTGCTCTGTAAATTTGGGAATTAAAAAAACACACAGGAAATTTCTACTCAGACCCAACATCTGTTTTTTGGTGAGATCCCGTTTTTGACTTGTCCCACCTCCACCTCTTTCAAAGCCGACATATGGGCACAGTGATGTTCATTTCCTCTCTTGCCAGCTAGAGGTGCTTTCAGACACCCCATGTGTCAAATCATGGTTTCAAAATTCGTACATCTTGAGATCATTCTTCATTCATTTTCCCATTGCCTTGGCTAAGAGTGAATATAAGTGACTTGCCTAAGATCAGCTAGATGAAAATTTCATTCCTACTAGGATAAATGGAAATATTATCTTTGTCTCAGGTTTTCATAAAATTTTTATTTACTATTTGTTGGTCTTCTACCTTGTAGTTTGGGTAAGGAAGACTCATGAGTGCCTTGTAAGACTACTGTAAGCCTTACCAATTGATCAGACAATATTTACTGCTCGTAATTAATCAAATTTTGTGATTTTGAACTGTCTGATGAGGTGACTAATATATACTAGGAACAGTCATCTCTATAGTGGCTTGGATCACATGTGGTTTTTTTTCACTTAGGCTTGCCTTTAAGGCAAAATGCTGAGTAGAATGAAGTTACACTTTTTTTCCTCTCAGTTTTAATAATAGGACCTTTTTTTCAGTGTTTCAGAGGAAAAAGGTAGTTCCAAATCTTGCAGCATCTGGGTTGGAAGATTCGTTTGTTTATGAAAGTGCGTGTTTGAGTTTCAGTTTCAGTGTGAATATCAGGCAATGAGAAACTGATGCAGTGTAGGTACGATCCAGAGACAAAGCTGACATAAGTACTTGTCACCCTCTACTCTTTCACAACATAAATATTTGAAGTACTTAACCAAGGTGATGATTCTCTGAAATTTTAGGAATTGAAAGTTACTGAGTTCCTTTGATGTGTCAAATATGCTTAAAGAAGCTGAAAGACTCAGGAAAAGTAGTTATTTAGACTTCAGACTGTGTAGAATTCTCTTCCATTGTTTAGCTCTCTCATTTATTTAACAAAGGCGAAATATTTTCTTTAACGTTCTTCTTTTCCCCCAAATGTATATTTTTGAAGACAGATGAAGTATGAAAGAGAAATGGTTACTAAAGATGGTGTGTGGTATTGTGAACTTGCTGGGGAATGCGTACCACCTTACAGTGTGTGCCAGTGCATGTCAGAATGCGTATGTGGGCCTTGACATACAGTGTAATGATGTACTATGCACTCAGTAAGGCTCATCAATTAACTGAATCTCAGAAAATACTGGGACAGAAAAATACTAATTTTACGAATGGGAATAAAAAGCTATCAGGCAGAAATTTATAGGAAAAAGCTCTCTCTGGCTGTCTTATCCATCCATCTTCTGTCACATAGGAAAACTCACTGGAATATCGAAACTCTGGGAAAGTTGCTTTATTGACTGATCCAGACTTTCTGAGATAAGAACATGTAATATGAGGCCTTTAGCTCCATGATCAAAATCAAGCTTTCATACTGTGCTAAATGCAAGTAAAGTGAATTCAACATTTTTACTTTTTAGCAAAAGAGAAATATTTTTTTAACTGCTGTATTAATGTACACTTGTATAGCTCTTTTGGGAAAGAAATGTCAAAGTGGTGCACACACTTTAAAACTAGGTAGTGCAGTGGATATAAAAGCTTTTTCTATTTTGTAGTATGTTGATAGTGGCATAAGTTAAATAATAGTTTATTAAATATGAGATTATGAATCAGATGCAGACTTTATTTTTCTGACTATCTGGTGTTTTAATCAATCTCTCACTCCACGGGAATCAGAAAACTGATAAATGCACGATTTACATTTCAGGAATATACTTTCAGGGATAATTTTAAGGGTTGCTTTTCAGTTTTAGGGTATTAGAGTGGAAAGTAATCAGCTCCCGACTTTACAGACTTTTACTAGATTAGGCATAATTATTGATGACGAAGATTTTAATCATAGTTTGGGACAAAATTATGATGTTGCAAAAGATGGAAAAGGTGCTGCAAGTGATAAGAAGGAAATTATAGGTACTGTCAGAATATTATTTTTAGATAATTCCTTTCTTCAATGGAGATTTACTTTATGGTTTGGTGTAAATGAATGAATTGTTATATTACATTTGAATTTGTTATTTGTATTAAATATACTTATGAGAGTGATTCTCAACAGCTCTTGTGGTAGAAAAGCAAATTTATTACATGCAAGAACTGGTAAAAATTGCGTTGGTAAAAAACTGTGCTAGGTAGACATTTCTTCTTTGTTTGGCTGGGTTTTTTTTTGTCCACAGATGTTAGCTGTTTTGTATGGGAATAAAGGTGTTAGTTTATGAGTTTCTTGGAAAAAAAATTTGAAGGCTTTGAATGCATGAGATGTGTGGACTGAAGCACCAGAGGACATTGGTGGAATGTTAGGTGAAACCCATAGGGAAATAATTCAACAGCAGCATCTGGAAAGGAACTGTATGTGGCTTTAGGGTTTACTTTTAATGCAAGTAGTTAAGATGAGATTAAATATAGGTGTTAGTATATGAGAAATGGAGGAGCAAGGTAAGTGATGAAGGTATATCATATGGGACACTGGGATTAGGAAAAAGATTTAACAGAAT
This sequence comes from Apaloderma vittatum, assembly GCF_000703405.1. NCBI lineage: Eukaryota > Metazoa > Chordata > Aves > Trogoniformes > Trogonidae > Apaloderma > Apaloderma vittatum. The sequence goes on along the minus strand of NW_009718790.1, from coordinate 58,467 downwards.
CCACAGCTGATCACAGCTGAACTTTTAAAAGTCTGGAAACATGATTTGAATAGAACTATATGTTAGCTTCATTTAAAGCAAAACAGCTTACATGAAGAATTTATTGGAGAAAGAGAAGAGAGGGGATGGGCCATTTCCTTGGCTCTGCCGTGTCTCACTTTTGCCTGAATGGTATGAAGAAGACGGAAAGTTAAGCTCCTAAGCCAGCTGGCTGTTGGCTGTACAAAGAGGAATCAAGTGCTGATTGAGAATTGTCCCTTTCTCCTCGCTGTTTTTTGATACTTAAGACTTGATTCAATTGCCTAAGCATAGTTGTCAGCTGCCATATGAGATGCTCTAAGATAGCTGAGATGGCTTTACAGGGTTGGCAGATAGCAAACAGGATTTATGGGAGACCTATGTCCTCCGGCGTGATAGCTGGAAGTCAAGTGAGATTCATTTCACATGCGCGAGGTGCCCGTAACAGGCCGTCTGACTTGTGCCCTTACAACGTGACTGAGTTGGTTTTGTCTACTTTTGGCCATTGCTGACAGCGAGGAGAAGTGGCTTGATTCAGCTGGCCACGTGTCATTGCTGATGCCATTTAAGATGCGCTGAAGTATCCTACTTTACCTAGAGCTGCCAAAAAAGGCACAGGTCCTATGTCCTACATGCTGTGTTTAGGGAACCTTAAGGTATTATATGTGAATATATAAATTGACTGCGTGGAGATAACTAGCAGAGCTGTAGGCATAAATGTATAGATACTTGAGTTCAGCTGTCTTAGAAGTCCAATTGAATCCTGCTGTTAAGAACATCTCAAGACATTTTTAGCTTAGTCAGTGGTATGGCTGGATGGCGATTTAGTTCCTAAGTGTTATTATCTATCATCAGAGTACAGCTAATGGTAACACTGTTAGATATTTTTTACTTACTTCATGCTTAGTTAACACTGACCCACTGGTCTTACTACAGGTTTTACACCAACACACATTTCTTTCTCATCTGTTGTATTATCCAGAATATGGAGGCTGAAAAAAAATCTTTTAAAATTTGTGAAGTCTAGAAGTGGAAGCAATAAAAAAATTAGGAAATCTTATGATTCATTTTGCCATTGCAACCCTTAATCTTCCTAAATAATCAGATGTGATATGATCCCATTTTGGTTTTGTCTTTTCATAATTTCCCCGATACTACTTGTTCTGCTCCTCTGTTTTCAGTTTTATGTGATTAGAACGTGTTAAAATCTTATTACATGATTATTTAAGGAAATAAATTGAAAATTTAACTGATTCAGCAGAAGCTGCGACAATCATTGTAGTAGGAGTACTTTTAATAAGCTGATAAGGTGGATAATTTTTTTAAATGTTTATTTTAAAAATAAAACATTGTATCTGTCTTTTTTCTAAATTTCATATAAGGAAGAATTTAAACAGCTTTAATTATTATGAATTAAATGGACAGAAAATTATATTCTTGAAATACGCTCACATTTGACTGATACAGCAACATCCTGGCCTGTATTAGGAATAGTGTGGCCAGCAAGAGTAGGGAAGTGATTGTCCCCCTCTGTTTGACAACGATGAAGCCACATCTCGAGTGCTGTGCTCAGTTTTGGGCACCACAGTACAAGAAAGACATTGAGGTGCTGAAGTGTGTCCAAAGAATGGCAGCAAAGCTGGTGAGGGGTCTCCTATGAGGAGCGGCTGAGGGATCTGGGGCTGTTTAGCCTGGAGAAAAGGAGACTGAGGAGAGACCTTATCGCTCTCTACAGCTACCTGGAAGGAGGTTGTAATGAGGTGGGGATTGGTCTCTTCTCCCAAGTAAAAAGCAATAGGAGAAGAGGAAATGGTCTCAGGTTGTGCCAGGGGAGGTTTAAGTTGGTCAACAGGAAGAATTTCTTCACAGAAAGGGTTGTTAAGCACTGGAACTGGCTGCCCAAGGAAGTGGCAAAGTCACCATCCCTGGAGGATTTAAAAGATGTGGGTGTGGCGCTTAGGGACATGGCGGACCTGGCAGTGCGAGTTTAATGGTTGGACTTGATCTTAAAGCTCTTTTCCAACTTAAATGATTCTATGATTTTATGATTTTTATAACATCAAGAATCATGTAACATTCAAGATACCATAATTTCCTTCCTACTATTGGGAAATTATTATGGTAACACTTTGTAGATGTTATTTTTCTAAAGAGCTTTGTAAATTTTATAAATCCTTCTGAAAGATGAGTTGCCAACAGTGGCTAAATAAATAACCATTAGACTACTGTCATTTTTATCAGTGCCTTTTGGGAAGAAAACTATGGAAAACATGGTGGTGGGCCAGCTGTGCTTGAATTAAAGACTTCCTTGATCTTTTAGGCACTGCCTTTGGACACAGAAGGTGATTTTGATGACAATAATTATTGAGAATAGTTGATTTACTTCCAGGTTGCTATTTGAGTTTTAAAGACCTATGCATAACTCACTTTTATTGGCAGTGAGGTATTTAAAGAGGCTTATCTGATAGGGTGAATGGGTTGGCTTGTCAGTATGTTCGTTTTTCCCTCCATTGGTATCCCAAAGCATTATAGAGGGCAAATTACTTTCACATGTTGGTCTTTTAAGGATGATCATGCCTCTACTTTTCCCCTTTGTGTGGAAAAACACCAGTCTTTCTGCCTTCTAGAATTTTGTTTTCAGTCTTGCCTGTAAAACACCATACGCACCATAATACTATTACCATAAATAATAGTAAAGGAAAGTGTGGGAGGTTTTGGCTCCAGTGTCATCAATATGCTGTTGATCTCAGTTCTCTGTATCCTTTTCATCCAGCCCAGATGGCAGAGTATAATTACTTTTCCAGGCTTTGACCAAGATAGGGATATGGATGAGAGTTGGCTGCAAATCAACTTGGTTAATGGAGAAATGCTGCTTGTTAGCCAAGGGAAGCATTTGAGGAAGGAGAAAAAGGTAATGTATACACCATGTCCTGAAAATACATTTTTAATTTTTGCTAAAGCGACTGGCTATGTTGGCCTCTTACTAACAACAGAGGCCTCTAGTACCGTTTGTTGTTAATGATTCCATTGTAACATAAGTCTAACTGTGGTTGTCTATGCCTCTGCTACTACCTGACTCTAGTAATAGTTTCCTTTTGCCATTGTTTTGCAAGTTATCCAAAATTTTCTTTGACTACAGCACATCTGTCAGCTTTTAGGTTGCATGAACTGTTAGTGATAATTGATGCTTTGTATGCAAACCTCTGCGATTCCATGTGCTCTACATTTGTTGAAAATAGCAACAAATGCTTTTCAGGAGATGGCAAGTCAAGGTGTCAGTGACAATTCAGAACATCCAGGAGACCTGTTTGACAGATTTGGTCTATTTTTTTGTTCTGTCAGACTGTGGATGCTTTATGTAAAATACAGAGATGATTATTAAAGGAGTGATTTCTTTTTATTTTTCTTAATTTATTTATTTAAATTTCTTTTTTCTTCCTGTTTTTGTTATCTTAACAGGTTTTGCTCTTTAGCATCACGTAAGGGGGAAGATACAGCTTTTATTAGTTTTCTATCCAGCATAGCCATTGTTGTGTACCTGAGTTAAAACTACTGGTTAAGTTGCGTTCTGCCATTTCACTGTATCTGTGCTTTGCACAGTTCTGGGCGTTGAAAGCAATACATGAAATGTTACAAAGCAAGGACTTTGTAAGAGCTGAACTATAGGCTAACAATTCATGGGTTTATGTACTGCTACTGGGAAAAACACATCCCCAGTTTTGTACTTCAGTGTAGCTCTTCAGTCGTGGAAGAAATACTGTTACATTCTGTGTTCTCTTGAAATAACGGAGAGATCAACTAGAAAATCTTGCTTATGAAGAAGCTGAGAAGGTCACATAGAAATACAGCATAATATTGTTGTAAGATCAGTATGGTAATGTAATTTTTTTTGACGAAGAATAGCAGCTTCATAGTGCATCCCAAACCCACAATGTAATAAAGTAACAATGAGGAATCTTTAAACCTGCTTATTGCTTCTGACCTTGACACTTCCTCACAAAAGGGGAAAATGAGTAGTCTAAGAACAAATGTCAGTTTAGTGATATGAATAGTACAACAGAAAACAACTTTCATCCTCCGAGGCATTAAAAATGTATTGATAAATTAACAGAGTTTATTCTTATGCTTTTAAAATAATAGTGAAAGTAGACGCCTCCAAACAGTATTCAAATATATGACTGCTCTTTCCATTCAACAGAATGGAAAGAGCTGGAGTTTCAGCATATATTCGTAGTTCAAGCTGAGTTTGCTTGAGTTGGTTATACAAGGCAAATTGTGTGCTGGAGACAGCTGCGGGTTTTGGTTGCATCTCAGAGTGGCTAAGTACATCCACTGTAAGTGAAAGGGTAAACTCCAAATCGCAGAAAACAATATTCAGCAGGTGTTTCACACAAAGTATGTGAGACTTGACCTCTTCTGGTCTAGTATAAAGGAAAATAGTCTCAGAAGTGAGGAATTCCTTCTCTTATTCCCTTGGTTAGACTCCTGCAGACAGAGATTATATTGATTTATTAACTCTGCAGCTCTTTTGTAAAATGTGCTATTTTGTGTTTAGCCTGAAAGAAATGTCCTTTCATATAGAAAGGAATTGCTTATTTGATTTGCTGCGTCTTTTTACATTTTGCTAACACTCGGGAGATCCTGTGCTGTGAAATCGGTTTGCACACTTAGTACCTCTCTGGTGATTCACTGTGCTGTAAGTGATTTAGCACAACTGTGTATTATGCCTCAGTTTTCTCTTTTATGAGCACATATTTTGTGGATAAGACAGAGCTCTTTTACTGTTAGCTGAATTTTGGTGCTTTTGTTTTGTGTCGAACCCTTGTTTGTTGCTTGCACAAGACATTAGCCTTCAGGATTACTCCTGTAGCATCTGATAGCTGTAGCCTCCACTGGGTAAGGAGATGGCGCAGCAGGATCTCAGAGAGTTAACGTACAAAGCACTAACTTTCAGATGTCGCTTATGACTGCTGTTGCTTTAATCTGGAACATGTGATATTACTGGCATTCATCAACAAATCTTCCACTTAAGGTGCTAGCCATTAGCAACTACCATACTTTCCTTTGAGGTACAAATGATAGAAGGGAGCAAAGAGAGGGAGAAATAGACTGCATTCTACTCCAGCATGTATGACTTGGGTAAAGAAATGCTCAAGGGGTATATATCTGATCTGAGTGTCAGGGAGCAAGGTTCAGATATTGCAATGAGCACTAGAACAAGAAATTTCTCAGTTTGATTGTCGGAGCAGCGAGGGCCACAGCTCCTTAAGGGCACAGAGCTGATGATGGTGACAGGGCTGGTGGGTCACCAGCCAGGGCCCAATCGCGCAGTAGCTAAGTGCGGTGAGCAGGGCAGAGCTAGAGGTGTTAACCTAGTTCAGGCTACAGTCCAGGTCATCAGCAAGTTTGTGGTGGTAAAGCAGGTCCAAGGTTAGAGCTGGGAGTGCAGGTTAGTGAGTCAGGGTCAGGATTCAGTCCAGTGATGGTAATCAGGGTGTGTTGGGTTTGTGTGGTAGAGTTTTGGTAGTGTGGGAGGGCCTATAGGGTTGACTTTTGTGAGAAGCTGCTAGAAGCTTGTCCAGATCCAAGTCCGACCTGCCTCTGTCCAAGGAGGCAATCAGTGCCTCTACGATAATATATTTAAGAGGGGAAAAACCTGCTGGGCAAGTGTTTGGAGTGGAGGAGTGGGATGTGAGAGAAACAACTCTGCAGACACCAATGTCAATGAAGGAGGGGGAGGAGGTCCTCCCCGCACTAGAGCAGAGATTCTCCTGCAGCCTGTAGTGAAACCTGTGGTGAGGCAGGCTGTGCACCATTAACCCATGGAGGTTAATGGTGGAGCAGATGTCCACCTGCAGCCCGTGGAGGACTCCAGACCAGAGCAAGTGGATGCCTGAAGGAGGATGTGAGCACGCTCCTGGCAGGACCTGTAGACCATGGAGACACAAGCCTTAGGATGACCTAAATTATTCTTTATCTCCAGTCAGCTGCATTAAGTAAAGCTGTTTCAGCTGCAGTGGGAATTTAAACATGCCTTTAGACGCCTGCAAGAGGCGAACTGTATAGCTCAGTTCAGTTGCCTACCTGATGTGTCTAGTGCCATTTAAAGTGCCCTGGAGCATAAGACTTCTTGATGGATTTGAAATGAAACCTACAGTAAATGAGTGAAGTAGGATCCATGCCCTTCCTGAGCAGCACTCAGAGGCCTGAACTCTTAAGCCATGCAGAATGATTCTAGATATGT
>NW_009718790.1:0-52174 GCF_000703405.1 Apaloderma vittatum | reverse complement strand
TTAAACAGCATGAATAAGCTGAGGTTTCTAAATCTTGAGCTGAATACCACTCTTAAACCTCATCTTCTGTAGCTTCTGTTCTGGAGGATTTCCAAAATGAATAGTAATATATAGATGGTATTTTGCTTTTTCAGTTTTGTAGCTGTATGCTCACAAGTAGTGTGGTTAAGTGTGACTCAAATTTTCTAGTTTTTTGTGAGAATATTGTTCTTAATACAAAAACATGGAGCATGGAGTATGCTCTATTAATTTAATTGGTTAATTTATGGACTGTCAATTCATCAGAATTCTGCTCTACTTGATACAATTATTTTTACAAAATATTAATTTCTATTAGCTAAACAAAAGTTATAAGGGTTTTTTTATTATTTGTTAGTTAATATTATTTTCACTTTCTGACCTTTGTCTTTACTGTTAAAGTCCTCTTTGTAAACAGGATTAGGTCAAACAACTGGCCACCCAGCAGTGTAAGCATTTATAGTTTGGTTGAATTCTCCCATGTTTAAAATCGTATATCTTCAGTTTTCATATGAGTGACTTTATTGTAAACAGCCTTGCAGGAATTTAATGTGTCCTAGCAGGTTATATTAGAATTTAATAATTAATGGAAATGACAGTAGAAAGGTTAGAGCTGTTACTTTACAGTAGAAATCCCCACAGTGAATTCTCAGTTCAGATAATCTCCTGATATATGTAAGTCACTACTCTTTCATGAGCTCACACAAGTCTTCTAATAAAAGTTGTAAGCACATTCAAATTAAATTTGAAGAGATGGACTAAAGTAATACCTGTAGGTTTATTCCCCAGTATAAGAAAGAGGTACTAGATCAAATCCAGCAAAGGGCCATGAAGATGATTAATGTATTGGAGCATCTGTAATAAGAGGAGAGGCTGAGAGAGCTGAGGGTGTTTAACCTGGTTAAAAGAAGGCTTAGGGGGATCTTGTCAATATGTACAAGTACCTAGTGGAGTGAATAAAGAAGACAAAGCCACTGACGGGACAAGAGGCAATGGGCACATACTGAGGTACAGTAGATTCCATTTAGACATCAGAATAGTCTTGTTTACTGTGAGGCTGGTCGACACTGGAACAGGTTGCCCGTCAGTTTTCCACCTTCTTGAGCTATTCAAGACCTGACTGAACATGATTCTGGGCAATCTGCTTTAGTTGACCCTGCTCTGAGCAAGGGGGGCTGAACTAGATGATCGCCGAAGGGCTCTTCTGACCTCAATGGCTATTTGGTTTATTCCAGATGAATCAACTCGGCACTTAACTAACTTCATTCTGTAATGATTTACTTGCATTTTATATTTTGCCCTCCTATGGACGATCTCCAGTTGATTGCATTCTTTTTTGAAGTAGGAAATCCAAAACTAGATATAGTATTTCTACTCAATAGGTGGAAGGCTACTGTTTTGTCTGACAGCCCTGGTTATAGCCTAGGATTAGATTTGTGCTTCATTTCCTTCCTTTTGTTTTCTTTTTTTTTTTTCTTGAGACCATAATGTTACTGACTCCCAGTCTTTTTCCGTAGACCTATTTAATCAACTACTCTCTGCCTTCTGATTTACAAAAATCTTTTCTTTGAGGGGTCAGAATTGTTAAAATGGAGAAATAAACATGATAGAATTTGTAAAGGACAACATGCAAATGCTCTTTTGATTACTCAGTCACAACAGATACAATAAGAATAGTCCTAGATAGTGTGTTAGTATTGCTTTTATTGAAATGCATCCTATTTACTTCTCTCATATGTCAATGGAATTTGGAATTCCAATCCTGTTGTCAAAAGCACTTGAAACTGCTTTGTTTGTGGTATTTCTGTGTTATCATTCAAGTAATAAATATGCAATGATATAATAAGAAAAATTTACATAATGAAAGTTTCTCAAGGGCTCATGAGTTCTTTTGCTAGTCCTAGCCTCTTCCTGGCTACCATTCTCCCAGTGGTCATGGCAGCAGCATAGGCCAGAAGTTCTAGGATGAAACCTCAGTCTATCTTTGCTGAGGGGTATTTACCAGGAGTGGCCCATTGTTTTCTGAATATCTGTATATATTATTTGTGTCTCACAGGTGAATCTTCTCCATTTCCCTCCTAATTAACTTGGGAAAGAATATGTTTTGTATCTTCCTTCCAGTAGTGCAAACTATATAAACAAGTCTCTGTGATACCACTTCAATCATTACTTGATTATGTACTAAGATTTTGATTTCTTCCTGTTTATTTTCTCTATGCCTTGTAACGTTTAGAGACATCTATGTGTTCAGAAGATGGACCACTGTTTTCTTTGTTCTGCTTCCAACAATTGTATTATTTATCTCAGAGCCTTCTCCCAGTTTTGGAGAATTAATCAATGCCACAGCACATATACATACGGAGTTACGATGGAACATCCCTGCCGATCCTGTTTAAAACTCTTCTCCTGAGTAGTTCTTCCTTGTACAAGATGGACCTACCTTTGTTCAGTTGTCCTCTGTGCCAGAACACCACCTTGTGGAAGAGGAAAGCAGAACTTCGTCTTTGCTTAGTTAGAATGATTGAAAAGACATGAACTTCCAGATTCTTCTCCCTTGCTTTTGGGTTACTTTTCAGCAGCTCTGGATCGTATTTGCCAGTGCTAATTAGTGCCCATATGAATGAGCTGGATAGAATAAAAATCAGAAGGCTCAAGGAACCTCAGCACCTTTACTAGAAGTAGTAAAGCAATGACAGAGCTTAAATAAGTGTGTTTATTTAATTTGATTACATTTATGGCTATGTTAAGAAGATTATACTGCTCTAATTAAGGGTTACTAGGATTTTCTGTAATAAACATGAATTTTCTGCTATTTATAGCTCAGGGAAAATGTTTCCATACAGAAATTTGGCATTCAGTGTCTCAAGCTGAATGGTATGGTTTTCCTTTTTGTAATTTTTCAGAAAAGACTCTTTGGCTGCATTCTGTTTTGAGGGAGGCCATGTTTTTGTGGTTTTATATGCTTTTTGTTCTCCCTTGGCAAGGCTTGATACATGGAAAAAACAAATTTTCCAGCCTCTTAGTCTTTTATGTTAACTATTTCCTTTTTGATATTTGTACTTTAGTAGTCATTACTTTTTAGGAGAGCCACTATAGAATTCAATAAGCAGTCCCCTCTCAGTATCTAGCATAACTAGTTTTTATGCTTTGTTACATAAAAATACTTCATATAGTACAATATAATAAATATTTTTTTCTGAAACAATATTATTTACCTGACATGTTTAGTGTTTAATGTAAATACTTGAGTATTTCTGTAAGGTTCACCTCTTTTGGATTCTCTTAAAATATAAAAACTATTTTCCATTTTTCTATTTATTGTTTCTATTTATAGTTTCTATTAATTATCTGTAGACCATTTAATGCCGTACTTGAAGGTGTCAGAATCCTCCAAGTTTGTCTCACCGTTGTGTATGAAAATCCTTCCTGCTACCCAAGGGGCTGATGCATGTTTAGAATCCTCCCGTTAGAGTGTGGGGAACTTGATCCCTCAATTCATGAAACCTGAGTCCTGGTTAAGGTCTAATGCCACCCAGATAGTAAACACAGAAGCGTTTAAACTCTGCGCAAGTTCTTAAAGCCATCAGCCTCTTCTGTGGATTTGAAGCTTACCTAACAAACACAGATGGCATTGAGCCTGGCACGGAATGTGGCTGGTGGCTCAGGTGACTTCTTCAGCTGTGGTTCAAGTGATGTTCAGATATTCTGCAAGTCTGACACTGTGATTAAAAGACTTCCCAAGGAAGCAGAGAGTAATTTTTCCTCCTGACAGCATTGTCAAGTATTCATCTCCAACACCTTGGGAGAATGTCCTAACAGCTAGTTACTGAGTATTCATTCGTAGGACAGGTGAGATTAAGGTGAAGAGGTACTCCTTTAGTCCTCTGATTCAACTTGGGCCACAGAGTGGAAAACTGTTAGAGTCATCATAGCAGAATATGGGCGTGTACTCATAGTCAGTACGTGTACTCTTATAGTCTCTCGTTTGTTGCTGATTTTTATCCAGTGATTATGTGCTTAAAAATTCATAAATGGTACACAGGGGCCTGAACCACCAAACCATTCTGCCTCCCTTATACTTGCTTGTTATCTGAGCCTCAGCAATGCAGCACAAGAGAAATTATTAGTTATGTTGGGGAAAAGGATGATCAGAATTTGTAAGATGAGTAAGAAACTGGCTGAAGAGGAAATACGAAGTAATGGTGAAAGCAGATTTATTAGACCAAAGAGACATTGCTGGTGAAATTCCTCAGGTCTTTTTTTTAAACATGTTTCTTCTATAGTACTAACCTAGTTTTTCTGAAATAATATATGTTTGTGTTAGAATAAGGTAATGATGTTAGTCCAAGTGTTTTCACCAGAAAATATCAAGGTGATATGATCTGCTGATGACAGAAAGACAGGAGACGTTATCAGTACCACACTGGATGCCACACAGGAGGAACTGAGTGAGCTTGAAGACAGGAGCAATTGGTGGACTATAGATGAAGTAGAAGAAATTCAATGTAAAGGAAGAATCTTCTAGACTCAGGGCCAAGATGTTTACTCTAAACTGTTAGTTCATCGGCATAAAAAGTGTAAGGATTTGTCTGTAGTAGTGCCTTGACTTTCCACTATGTGGCTCTTGTGAGAGTCATCCCAAACGTGGTTCTCAGTGTCATGGCCAAGAGTGTTTTCAAGTGAATTGCAGTTGGGACTGACGAGTGAACAGGAAGCTATAGAGAAAATCAGAGAGTGAGAGACCTGGACTATGGCTCAAAGAGATTGTGTGCCTGTAACATCACAGACAGAGAATAAAAATCAATACTTTTATGCCTTTCTGCAATGTCCCTTCCAAACTTCTGTCCCCTACGAAATCCAAGGGCTGCAGACATCCCCTCGAATGGCTGTGTGAATGGCTACCACATGTGCTGTAGCTGTGTGAACTGCTCTAAAAGACAGGTACTGCTCTTTGATTTTGGCAAAAGTTTTACCGTAGTAGAAACTGAATGGGATTTACAGGATCTGGCCTAGAAATGGAACATTTTTGCCACCGAAGTTTTGTGGACGTTTTTCATGCTCTAAATTAAGCTTTGGTTCTCATAATCTATTTTACCTCTTCTTTTTTTTGCCCCCCCAGTCAGAACTTTACTCATAGCGCAGCTGTGGCATCTGTCTTGTAACAAGAAGGACCTGATAATCGTGAAATAACCTAGATTTATGCCCATATTGCTGAAGCGCTGCCATATTTGTGAAAATAAGTTAAAAAAGGAGAAACAATATGCAGCAGATGTGAAGGTTTTACCTTCGCGTTTAAGTAGGTTTACACTGTCAGCGAGTGTGGGCTTAGCACAGCCTGACAGAGTTTTAACTTACCAGATGTTTCACGTGATCAAATAGATACTGCACAGCTGTTTCCCATTATTTTTATTGGGCTCAGATAAATACAGTAAATGCTCTGAAATATGTTTATTATATTTTGGCTAGTGCTGCAGAGAACTTACTTTTATCCACAGGCACTGAGAATGTGGGGAGAGACCAAAGGTGCTGTAGCAATGCTCATTTTCTCTTATCATGAGAAGAAATTAGCGGCTATTCAGTGGAAACGATGCTGATGATACTAGCCGGGCAGGGATGAAAAATGGGGTTTTCAACTGGTTGCGGACAACGTGAGAGCAGTGGCTGTATTTACGTGCAGCAGAAGTGACTTCTGGCCTCCTGATGAGCTGTGACTCCCACTCCACAGGGCTGACCGTGTCGTGCTTCCCTGTGGGGTTTAGCTCTCGGGGGCGGTGGTGGGTGCAAGGGAGCAGCCGTCCCACAGGTAGCTCCCGGGACTCCCAGCATGGGCTTTCCAGTGCTGGAATGGAGACCTGGCATTCAGTGCAATACAGAAAACAGGTCATCTCCTGGCGAGGCTGCCTGCGTCCCTCCTGTTCGCTCCCCTCAGTGCGGTCAGCATGCATCAAGTTGGCAATTTGATGTGTTTTTAAAGACACACGGCTTTTGAGGGTTAGTGTAAGCAACTGCCCTGAACTGTTTTGAGGCCTTAAAGGCCCAGAGTGCGTTAACTGCCGCACCTGTCAACTTGATTGAATAACAGAGCAGCTAAATAATAAAAAAGGAAGTTTCATTTCCCTTCACCTGTTTCTCTGCTCTTGTTTCTCCTTCCTCCCCCTCCAACTCCCTCTGCACTCTTGAGCCCTTTAACCTCCTGTCACTGTCAGCCTCCTGCCTTTCCAGAGCCGCTCTTACACCTGGAATATTCTTCTTTTTGTCTGCCAGGGGCCTTCCTTGTTCTCCTTTAAATCCTTCTTTAAAACCTTCATCTTTAGGCAACGGAATGACTTTCATCTTTCATTAATAATCTCTTCAACATTTCTTGACTGCTCTGTTCTTTGCAGATTTATAGCCTAGTCTTTTAAATGTTTACAGAGAAGTAACTCTTCAGTTAAATTGAGAACATTCTGTTAGAAGTTTGGAGGACTGGATCGTTCATTGGGATAGTTTTTGTAATGGGAATATCTCTCACTTTGTAAAACACGATGTTCGTTTATGGTTTTATGTACATTTTTATAATAAACATTTGCAGCCTCAGAGGAGCAGTGGAACATGCACATGGATAACTTCTGCTTTTAACTTTTTAATCCCTAACTTGAGGTGTGGGTCATGTTCTCATAGATTTATAAAGACCATGAGCAAACTTGGTGTTGACAGTAAGACTTTGTACCCAGCATTGTATGAGAGGACAAGTACAAGCTGTACCTTTAATCTTGGTGCCCATCGTTGTTTTGTGTTTCAGTACTGATTTATATTTCAGGAATCTCAAGCATCTGGACTGCCTGAATACATAAAGATTGTAGAAGTTGGGCCAAGGGATGGATTACAAAATGAAAAGGTAATTTTAAAAATTTTTTTTGGTGTGTTTTGACATGAGTATCAATGTTACTTTGTGTAAAACATACATTGTGCTAATCACATTTCTTTTATTTTGTACTATTTGTATCAAAAATATGTTCCCAGAAACAGGAGGATAAGCTTACAGATATCTTCATTACAGATATCAAAGATGTTAGTAGTGTTAACAGAGTGGAATTATTCTGCCTCAACTGTGGAGCTTTTTTCTCCTCATTTTTCTCTGTTTGGGCTATTCTCTGTTACTGTTTCCTTTGTTGCTTCTTTTCTAGATTAGCGTTTTGTTGCTAACAATTAGTAAGACCACATCTATAACCAGTTACACAAAAATGCTTCATCATTCTTTTGTGGTGGACAAAAGATGGAGTAGGATCATGTATACTTCCTGGTACCTTCCTTATACCGTAGCTTCCTACTGTCAGGAAACAATATAGTTATTGTATAATGTATGAATACAGTTCAATTTTTTTGTAAAAAAAGTTTTGATTAGGTACTGAGAACATTTCACTTACAAAAGTTTCTTAACGCATGAAATACTTCGCTGTGTCTTCATGTCCATAGGTGATAGTCCCAACTGATATAAAAATTGAGTTAATCAACCGGCTTTCCAAAACAGGCCTGCCTGCAATAGAAGTGACCAGTTTTGTTTCGTCCAAGTGGGTGCCTCAGGTATGTAGAGTCATCATCATTTGGAACTGTTTCAATTTAAATGTCATTCCATCCAGTGGAGTTTTCTGGTGGTATAACCTGTATAAATATACAAGAAAATGGGACAGAAATAATGTTGTTTATTTGTAGAATTGGTTGCTGTTGTCAGACACCATTTATGCAATTTTCAACTTTTATGCTTTTATTTAGGTCAGCTGAAGTTGGGCTAATTATTAAAAAATAGTCAAAATTGAAGAAAAGCCAGTTTGCTCCACAGAAAGCTGGTTAAATCCCTGACTTATCAGCAACAAGAGCAGCTTGCCCCAGACAGGAAAGAGAACTGGAAGCCAAGCTTGATAGCCAGGGGAGCAGAGGTTGTAGCCTTATTGACCAAAGGGCAGCCCAACAGTCTATGAGAGCAGAACAAGTCTGGTGAGGGTAGCCAGGGCAACCAAGCATACGTGCATTCAGGTGAGTCCAGAGTGATGAAGCAGGTCCCAGGTTAAGCCAGGAAGTCAAATCGTAGGCTGTGAGAAGTCAAAAATATTGTCATTGCTCTCCAAACGTAAATAATTTAGCAGGTGATTCCCAGTCTGGCCTTAGCAGCAGAAGGGTAGGAATTTGTATGTGTGTGTACGTGCAAGGGAGAGCAGTAAATGAGGAGTGAGAGAATTGGTCACAGAGTGCTGTAAATATGAGGTGTGGGGACAGTGGATCAACACCATGAATAAAGGGCAACTGGGATATAGAATGCTGAGTGTAGACGTAGGAAAGATTTGAGAATATGAAGCAGTCAGGATGCAGAGTACTGCGTTCGAGTATGCCGATAAACAGCAGTGAAGCTGATCTCAGTGGAACAGCTATGGTAGAGGTGACTTCTTGTGGAAGCAACAGCAATTCGGAGACCTCAAATCAGGGCAGGAGAACCTAAATACTTGTTCAAACTGGGTAAACTTCTCAGGAGTGCTCCCTAGCACCAAGCCAGGGGAGTGGAATCCCCAAGTCTGAGGGTGGTGTGGATTGTCATGGAAAGTTGAGTCTTGTGTGAAGCCAAACACCATTTTTGAATGTCTGCTACGCTCAGTACACTTCTGTGTGTCTGTCCACCATGCAATCCTCCTTTCCCAAACACAAACACAACCACTCATACAAACACATATACTCACATGTTGAAGGATTGTAGTTAAGGAGAGGTGTTGCCGATTCCGCTGCAATTTGGAGTTTGCTCATAAAGAAGGGGCAGTGACTTTTTGCAGTCAGTAATACAGAGAAAATGTTTTACAGTCTGTTCGTAGTATGGAATAGGACAAAGTACTTGTGTATTTTATTTTGCTCTTTATTTATGTAAACATTCAGCTGTAACTAAAGAATTGGGATGGTGGCACATCACTAATATAATTTAATGTTGTTCCTACCTCTTTTCTACTCTTCTGTGAACTAATAGTCATAAATATAAAAAAGAAAGGTAACATACCTTTTTTATTTTTCCCAAAATGAAATTTCGTCTTTCACATTTGGAAGTGTGTTTAGAAGATTTGAATTTGGGACTTCCGTACATATAGTATTAGTTAGGCCTATTAGAAATTTGCAGATCTGGCACTCTATCGGCAGCCATCCTGAGTTTTCATAGTTGTAATAATTTGGTCGTTATTTTTCCAAAATTAATTTTTACGTTCAGCAGAATTCCTAGCCTTTCTGACATCGCTGCAAAACTACATTGACATTAGGAATGCCAGGTTTTCATCTGAGATTTAACACTGCAAATTCAGGCTTAGTCCTGAAGTATACTATGTAGCTCCTGCTTGTGCAGACTTAATTATTCCTTGCAGATAAGCAAATAAGTGAATGCTTGTCTGCATGATATAAACTCATTTTCAAAGAATTATGTACTTGTTTTCACAGAAGCATTTGAGTACTTACATGTTTAGGAAGGACCACACAAGTTATTTACAGAGTAAAACATCAAATTAATTAATTTGAGAAAATACATCAGTTTTTAACACTGTTTGTTGCACATATTCTGTCAAAATGTGTAAAAGGTTTGTCCATTTTAAACTGAGAATACATCCTGGGCCTGGACTATATGCCAGGTTTTCCTCTGAGAAAAACATAGTACGATCATATTTTTTTCTTATTTGTCAGTTAGCAGAGCAAACTGTAGAACGCTGTGAGGGGCTCCTTTCATTTATTTCAGTGTTCTCAGCATCACTAGGGAAGGATCTAAAGGAAGGATAATAGGAAGGGGAAAGAGAATAGCAGCATTTCTTTGGTGTCAATGCAGGAGCAATGATATTGTGTCCATTAAAAGCAACTAGGCTGTTTTTCCAAGTGCCATCAAACTTTGGCCGTTACAGCAACAGAGAATAATGTAGGTTTTTAAACATTAGAAAGAAAAATCTAAAGCAAAGATTTTTTTCTTTTCTTCTTTTCTTGTTTAATTGTTTCCTTTTCCTGTGAGCCATTAGGAGTAGCAAATTTAGCACAGGTTTGTCACTTTTGGAAAAAAGAACAAACCCTTCTTACTTAAAATTCATGTCTGAATACTTTATTTTAATGGCTCATTTTGTGTTTAATTTTTTATTTAAAAGATAAGGTGTTGCTTTGATAGGGAGTGCAGTCTTGACTTAGTCTTTTCTTTGCTCATTTCTTTTTTTTGTTTTCATAGGTCATGGGAATAGAATTCATGGTTATGTTTAGATCACTCATTCACTTATGTCTTTTTTTAGTATTTTAAAGCTCGTTTATGGTTTCCCATCCACTATTTTTTTTGGCAGAGGTTTTTTTACTGAAAAAAGCTAAAAGAAAAAGTTCCATGGTAGCGAGGTGCCATATAAAACAGGATCCCACACCTATAACCTAAGTGGCCAAAAATTATAAATACCTACCAGTAGAAAACTTATTTTTAAAGAAATTTGGAGGAGAAATATTTTATTACAATTTAAAATCTTGTAACATGCAATATGTGTTAAAATGGGATTTTACTTACGGGAAAAATAGTGGGGCAGATATAATGGGTATAATATTATTTGAATCTGGCAGCTTTATACCAGTTGAAAAAAAGCATTATTTTGGTTTTTCTAGTATGTTTTAAGTCAGGCTATAATTTTAAAGTGTGGAATTGGTTCCATTATTTGCCATTTAATTAATCATTTGGTTTCAAACTTTATTCCTTGCCCTGAGAAATGTAGATACTGTTTATATTTAATTAAGGAATGAAAAATTGTTCTTAAGAAACTAAGCCATTACCAAATGGAGTTTTTTTTAGCTTATCAGATATGTTAGGTGGTCACACTGATTTACTTTATGTAGAAGCGATTACTTTATGTAGAAGCAATTACAAAAAGTTGCTTTGTGCCTTTGCTTGTTTTCTAATGAGAAATGAGTTGTGTCTGGCTATATGATGTTTTCATACCATATATTCGTTACAGATACCTGTTGGGCTTATATTTGAAGAGGCATTTTTCTGGTATTTTTAGTGCATTTATTTTCGTAGTAGGAAACCAGTGATAGGAAGATTCCAGGTTGCTGGTAATATTGTCATTTAATTATCTGGTGTAATTTAATATCATATATCTTAGTACTGCAAAACTATCAATAAAGTATCTGTTGAAAATAAGGAGTAATGAAAGCTTTGTACCTCATATATCTTTTCTTATGGTACTCCTCAAATGACTTTTCATCAGTATGTAAAAAACCAGACATCCAATTTAATACTGTTTGCTTGGGAGATTTGCTTTTATGAGAGCTGCTTTAAAAATAATTTAAAATACACTGTTAATTTCTGAAAACTCAAAATCTGTAAGACATAAAATATGAGGGATATGTTTTGTTAACTATATTGTTTTCAGGCATGTCCACCGTTAACAACTCAACTCATTTTTCCTTCACTTCTTTCAAGAAAAAGTGCTTGTCTAAATAATCTATAATTTATTACATGAATAAGTCCGATTCATCTTCTTGATTAGTACATGGAGTATATTTAATCTTGCATGAGAAAAGAAAACATTAAAAAGGCAGATTATTTTGGAGGGGAAACCAAAGGAAGACAAATGCTTGAATAGAGTTATAGAATGGTTTGGGTTGGAAGGGACCTAAAAGACCATCTAGTTCCAACCTCCCTGCCATGGGCAGGGACACCTTCCACTAGACCAGGTTGCTCAAAGCCTCATCCAGCCTGACCCTGAACACTTCCAGGGAGGGGGCGTCCACAGCTTCTCTGGGCAACCTGTTCCAGTGTCTCACCACCCTCATAGTGAATAACTTCTTACATCTAATCTAAATCTACCCTGTTTCAGTTTGAAACCATTAACCCTCATCTTCCTACTACACTGCATGATAAAAAGTCCCTCCCTGTCTGTCCTGTAGCCCCCTGTAAGTACTGGCAGGCCGCTATAAGGTCTCCTCGGAGTCTTCTCTTCTCCAGGCTGAGCAACCCCAACTCTCTCAGCCTGTCCTCATAGGGCAGGTGCTCCAGCCTCCTGATCATCTTTGTGGCCCTCCTCTGGACTCGCTCCAGTGAGTCCATGTCTTTCATATGGTGAGGTCCCCAGAGCTGGATGCAGTGCTCCAGGTGAGGTCTCATGAGAGCAGAGTAGAGGGGCAGAATCACCTCCCTCAACCTGTTGGCTGTGCTTCTCTAGATGCAACCCAGGATGCGACTGGCTTTCTGGGCTGCAAGCACACGTTGCTGGCTCATATTCAGTTTTTCATCCACCAATGCCCCCAAGACCTGCTCTGCAGTGCTGCTTTCAGTCCATTCATTGCCAAGCCTGCATTTGTGCTTGAGATTGCCCCAGCTGAGGTACAGGAACCTATGCATGGCCTTACTGAACCTGCCGAACTTGCACAGGCCCACCTCTCAAGCCTGTCAGGGTCCCTCTGGATGACATTCCTTCCTCCCAGTGTGTCAGCCACACTTGATGATGTTGTTGGCAAACTTGCTGAGGATGCACTCAATCCCACTGTCTGTGTCACTGACAAAGATTTTAAACAGCACCGGTCCCAATACCGACCCCTTAGGAATGTCATGTGTCACAGGTGTCTATTTGGACATTGAGCTGTTGCCCGCAACTGTCTGAGTGCCACCATCCAGCCAATTCTTTGCTTACCAGGTGGTCCATCTGTTGAAGCCATGTCTCTCCAATTTATAGACAAGGATGTTGTGGGAGACAGTGTCAAATGCTTTGCGCAAGTCCAGGTAGATGATGTCACTTGCTCTCCCCTTATCCGCAAATGCCATAACCTCGTTGTAGAAGGCTGCCAGATTTGTCAGGTGTGATTTGTCCTTAGTGAAACCATGTTTACTGTCACCAGTCTCTTCCATGTGCCCTAGCATAGTTTCCAGGATGATCCCCTCCGTGATCTTGCCAGGCACAGATGTGAGACTGACTGACCTGTAGTTCCGTAGGTCTTTCCCTTTTTAGAGATGGGGTTAGGTTTCCCCTTTTTCAATCAGTGGGAACTTCACCACGTTTCCATGACTTCGTAGATGTGATAGGGTGGTGGCTTAGCAACTTCATCTGCCAGTTCCCTCAGGACCTGCAATTGCATCTCATTGGGTCCCATGGACTTGGGCACCTCCAGGTTCCTTAGGTGGTCTAGAACCTGATCTTCTCCTAGAGTGGGCGGTTCGTTTTCCCGGTCTCTGCCTTTACCTTCTGCAGTTTGGGTGGTGTGGCTGGAGCACTTGGGGGTGAAGACTGAGGCAAAAAATTCATTGAGTACCTTAGCCTTCTCCATATCCTGGGTAACCTGTTTTCTTCCAGAAAGGGCCCACATTTTCCCCAGTCCTCCTTTTATCACTGAACATATCTATAGATGCATTTTTTCTTACTCTTGATGTCCCTGACCAGATTTAATTCTATTGAGGCTTTGGCTCTCCTAACCTGATCCCTGGCTGTGTGGACAATTTTCCTCCCAGGCTGCCTGTCCGTGCTTCCACCCTCTATAGGCTCTCGTTCATCTGCACAGGCCTCGTGGTATTTTTGCATGATTTCCTGTCTTTCAGGATGCATCCATTCTGAGCTTGGAGAAGGTGATCCTTGAATATTAACCAGCTAGTTTAGGCAGCTCTTCCCTCCAGGACTTTATCCCATGTTACTTTACCAAGCAGGTCCCTGAGAGGCCATAGTCTGCTCTCCTGAAGCCCAGGGTAGTGAGCTTGCTGTGCGCCCTCCTCACTGCCCTAAGGGTCTTGAACTTCACCATTTCATGGTCACTGCAGCCAAGGTGCCTTTGAGCTTCATGTCCCCACCAGCCTCTCCTTGCTGGTGAGAACAAGGTCCAGCATAGCACCTCTTTTCATAGATAGTATGTAACAGTAAAGTAATAATCTTTGACCCTTCCTGTAATAAAGAAGTATTTTTTTCTTTTGCAAGAAAATTCTAAGTATATTAAAATATTACACTACACAGAGAACTGGATTTGCTATATTTTTAAGGATATGCTGATTACAGCATTGAGTAATTCAGGTTCACTCATGCTTAAGATTATGAAGTTACAATTATCAGAATGCTGAAGTTTCCAAGATTTGGATGGTTTTAAAATGTCACTTATTCTGTGAATTCCTCCTACTAAGTCCACTGAGGTAAGCTGAAAGCAACAATGATACTCGATGATCACCATGGTCACAAGGCTATCAGTTTATGATGCAAATTATGTTCTTAGAGATACGCACAAAAAGAAACATTCTAGAAAACTTAGTCCCAATTCTGTATTTATATAGAGCTGGGAAGATTGCAGACTCAAACTCTCAGAAGGTAAGAAATCCAAAAAAGGAGTGCTTGTACAGCAGTTTAACCCCTTTGTGGCTACATATACATTAGGTATATGAACTGTATACCTAATGAAGGCAAAAACAATCTAAGCCAATTTGTGCTTAACTATATAAAATCAGAAAATAACTGCTGATCAATAAAAAAAAATATGTATTTCAGATGGCAGATCACAAAGAAGTAATGAGGGGCATTGAGCGGCATCCTGGAGTCCGATATCCTGTTCTCACTCCTAATCTTCAAGGTTTTCATTCTGCTGTAAGTGCCTTCATAGAAGATACCAACAATTACCTCTTTCATGTTTCTAACACTTTCAGCTCAGTATCATAAACTGTCATATAACCTGTCCTGTTAGAATTAAGCTGTAATTTCTTTAATTGAAAACTCAATTTTCATTGTGAAAAATGGGCAATTTCAGAGAGCTATGTTAACCTCTCTATTCATATTTTATTGGAAGTATTAATCAAACAGGCTTTGCAAGTTCCTATAAATGATGTTTTTCTATAATGACAGTTCCTTCTCCTCCTTTGACTTGTTGGCCCTAGAAAAGATTCGGAAGTGTGACATCTTATTGGAAAGTAGTGAAGAAGAAAAAGGAAAGAGTCATTTAAATGAAAATCCTTTTTAAATTCTGTGTTTTGTTTCGGTAGGGTTTGGAAGTTTAAATTATTTCAGTTCATACAGTGTAAATATTTAAAATTATAGACTCAAAGTGCTTGGAATTGCTACAGCTTTGTCTGCAGTGGCAGCTTGTATGAGTTGAATTATATCTGTTACATCTCTATACCATATTTAGTGATGTAATGAAAGCCAAACAGTGCAAAAATAGTTGTAGGTGATTGCTAAGTTCTTTCTTGCTGCTATTTTTTTTTCTTCTCTCTTTTTGAAAGGATATTTGTCCCTATAAAAGTTGCTGAAGGTTAGACGTTACCTGCAGAAGCAGAGAGTAAAGGGAAAAGCTCCAGTCTTTTTTGTAGATCAAGAATATTATTCTCACTGGAGAGTTAATTATCTATTAATTAATTAATAGATTAATTATCTGTTCTTCTAAGCTTGAATGTTTTCTTCTACCATTTGGCTTTCAGAATTCTAGTTTGCCTCATGTTATTATGAATTACTGAGTACTGATGTACTGAGTGCAACGTAAGGCTAATTGCCCCATCAGCGAAGTCACCACCTTTACACATTTTCTAGACTGGTCTTTGCTCTGAGACATTTTCGTAGCAGACTCTCACCTACTGTATTATCCACATTGACTGTGGACCAGCATGAAAACCAATGGAGTCCTGGATCCTAGAGCTGGCTCTAGCAAGCAAATCCCTGTTGGTTTTTGGTGCTGCTGTATGCACATGCAGGCACAGAGAGCTTTTCTAAGTAGGAGAGAATGACTCCCCGGCATTTTACAGGCTTTGTACAGAGGATGGATATTTGAGAGTTTTTATATGATCTTTACCTTTTTTGAAAAATTGATCTAAGCATTATTTTGATCTAAGTTGTTATTTTCACAGTTGTTTCATGTGATTCCCTACATCTTTATACCTTTATCATTTATCACTGTAAGAATATATTTACTGAATTGCCGAGAAGAGGAAGAAAATACAGCACAGTGAAAGCACTCAGAATTTTATTCAATCTGTATGTAATAGATTTAAAAAAATATGAAATTAAATTTATATTTTCTATATGGATGATATAATGTATTTCATAATTCTGGAATGTCATACAGAATTAATTGCTTAATCTAATATTTTAATATAGTTTTTTGATTCTGTTTTATTTTTCAGATTGCAGCAGGGGCTACAGAAGTCTCAGTATTCGGTGCAGCATCTGAATCGTTCAGCAAAATGAATATTAATTGTTCAATTGAAGAAAGCATAGAAAAATTTGAAGAAGTTGCTAGATCTGCAAGGAATATGAATATTCCAGTGCGTGGGTAAATATAAAAATTCTTAAGTAATACAGAGTTATTGGGGTGACTAATACAGGGGTTTTTTATGCTGATAGAAAAGTATACTACTGCATTTTTGCATTTTAGATGAATTAAAATAATACTCTTTACTGTGATTTTTTTAAAAAGTTTGTATATATTTAGTAATTTTGCTCTGTGTTTTGTAACTGCTAATGGCGACAGGTTTTCTCTGGAAATTGAAAAAAACTTTGTATAAACATGCATTTTATTATACAAATTTATTTTTATTATCACGGATGACAGAATAAAATTTATTTTGTGCTGCTAAGAACTCATAACACTGTTGACTGCACAAATCATACACTGTAGAATCAAGGTATAATAGTGGTAGAACAAATTACTCCTAAGAAAAAAAAGTATTCTCAATATAAGTTGCTCTTATGTCAACTTCAGCTCCAGGTGTTTGGAGTCTCTAGTGCATGCAACTCTGGAACTGTCCGCTGTTAATCTTTTTCTAGTTTACCTGCTATTAAGTTTGAAATAATCCTGAATGGTACTCGCTCTTGAACAGTCTTTCTTTCTGATTTCTAATTTCTATTGCATTACACAGAGGTACTTATCTAAGATTATTTGTGAAGATCCTTGTGTGAATGCATAAAAGCCTACATAGGTTCAGGTTGAAACTCAGCAGTAAGATTCCTTGAAGATTACTTATAATGCAAACTACCTCATGCTCAGAAAATACCTGGACTTGAAAAATACATAAAGATACCTCAGAGACTAAGTGCTTGAAAACCTGTCTGAGAAGAATAACTTGGATCTCTCTGTCATCCAGAAGTAGTGATGAGGTAGTGCTACCGCTCACTTCTTGCACGATACTCTGGTGGTTGGAGCATTTGCCTTGAGAAAGGGAAATCTGACTTTTAGTTGGACCTCAGCCTTGGAGGATGACAGAATAATGAAGTTGCGTAGCTGGAGAGGGACCTCTGGAGGTCATCTTGTCCAACCCAAGGATTTTAACACACACATCCAACCAAGGATAGCTTATCAATTCCTGGGTCCTTTTTTCCCTAGCCTGGTTATATCATAAAGTCACAGAGTGTTAGAAGTTGGAACGGACCTCAAGAGATCATCTAGTCCAACCCCCTGCCAGAGCAGGATCCCCTAGGGCAGCCACACAGGAATGCATCCAGGTGGGTTTTGAAAGTCTCCAGAGAAGGAGACTCCACAACCTCTCTGGGCAGCCTGTGCCAGTGCTCTGTCACCCTCACGTTAAGGAAGTTTTTCCCTCATGTTGAGGTGGAGCTACCAGTATTCTAGCTTACACCCATTATTCCCTGTCCTATTACTGGGCACCCCTCAGAAGTGGCTGGCACCTTCTTCTTGACACCCACTCCTCAGATATTTGCACACATTACTAAGATCCCCTCTCAGCCTTCTTGTCTCAAGTCTAAACAGCCCCACTTCTCTCAGTCTCTCTTCATAGGAGAGATGTTCAAGTTCCTTAATCATCTTTGTAGCTCCAGTAGGTCCCCGTCTCTCTTGAATTGGGGAGCCCAAAACTGGACACAGTATTCCAGATGTCGTCTCACCAGGGCAGAGTAGAGGGGGAGGAGAACTTCCCTAGACCTGCTGGACACACTTTCTTAATGCACCCCAGGATCCCATTGGCCCTCTTGGCCACAAGGGCACATTGCTGTCCCATGGACATCTTACTGTCCACTAGGACTCCAAGGTCTTTCTCCATGAGGCTGCTTTCCAGCAGGGTGACCTCTAACCTGTACTGGTGCCTGGTGTTATTCCTCCCCAGACGCTGGACTCTACACTTGTCCTTATTGAACTTCACGAGGTTTACCTTCACCCATATGTTTCACATTGAAAAATCAGAGGAAAAAAATAGAGAAGTAAGGACTTTCACTTTTTTAAGAAACAGTAACTTATACCAGAGTTTATCTAGCTGTTAATCTATGTGTAGAGTCTGAGTTTGGCTTCCTGAGCAACTTCTAAGAGTTCTGTTGTTTGGAAGGTCTCTCCCGTCACTATTTGCCACATTTTTCTGAAACTAAATTCTGAGCTGAGACCATAACTAGCAATTTGAGTTCTCCAGGAGGACTAAGCTCAAGGATTCCTGAATTTTACGTCCCAGATAGGTGTGGATAAGGGAAAAGGCAGTCAATTCACAAACGACAGCATATGCCTAGCAACAAGCCTTAGACACTGGTGAGCATTTTTACACTAAACTTTTTATTTTTTTCCTCTTCCTCACATGTCTGGCCATATTTTCTGTTTCATATTCCTGTGTTTCACTAACAAAATTCATCCAAATGGCACAATAGAGGTCACCAACCGTCAAGGGAATCCTCAAAGCCTACGTGTTGTATATGTTTTTGGATAGCTAGGGATGTCAACAAATGGACTTTGCAACTGATCCAGAAGATGTAAACTGCAGGTGATGAAGAAGCCCCTGTGGTGTGCTCTAGATTGATGTTAGAGCTTAAAATGTTAACTGTCCACTAGTTTTTATATGCTTAGGAAAGTGGCAACCTGCTGCTTTTTTTTCCACAGGTTTTATGTCTAAGGCATTTGTAATATGCTAGTAGCAGTTGTTCTGGCACTGATACACTGATGTGATGGAAATGACTGTTCCCATGATAGGATTCTACATGTCTATACATGTACTGTGTATGGTTAGATGAACTGCGTGGCAGGGTTTTTTTTGTGCACACTGCAGAAAAAAATGAGAAAGCAGCAGGATAGGAAGGCATGTACTGAGAGGAAGAAGCAGGAGGCAGACAATGGTCAAACAGAAGCAGACCACACACACAAACACAAAAGAGAATATTAAGAAGATTATAATAATTAAGAATAAAAATAAAGAAAACAAAGCAAGGAGACAGCGCAAGAAGTTATCAAGAACCAGGTAATGAAGCAAACAGAAAAAAACCCAGCAGTGGAGAGATGAAATGACATAATTGAACTTGGAGAAAATACAATCAGTTCATGTTTTAAAAGTGCTTAATTTGTGCATCTGTTACAAAGATCTGTACTTTCATGTCAATGTGCAAACTTAGGCAAACCTCACAAAGGACATGTGAGACAATTTTATTGAGTCTGTCGTGCCAAGTGTTTTTTGTTACACAACACTTCAGCGGTGGCCTGCATAATATCGGATGTGCTACAAAGAGAACAGATTGGAAGTCGTGAATGAAAATGATGAAAATTCACTTCAGCTACAGCTTTATTTCTTAGGCTTCCAGGTCTAAGAAAAGTGTATCATTCAGAAGCCATCACCAGATTTGTTCAGTTTGTGGGATTATAACCAAGTGAAGAATCCAGTTAGGATAGGTATATTGAAGAGAAACTAGATGTATGTTTATGTTACAGCTATCTTCATCACAGATTATTATCTTGGGAAATGATTTATCCAGTGAAAATTAGAGCTTGAAGCATCAGGAGATAAGATGCTGGACACTTCAACAAATAAAAAATTTTAGGAGAAGACTGTCTAGTATTTCTCCAGCAGGGTCTAATGTAGCTCAATAATAAAGTAGATAATCTGCTAGAAATCTGCTGGGAATCAGAATTGCAGAATATGAATTCTGATATCTTAACAAGAAAAGCCTGAGGTAATAATTTTGAGTATCCAAAACATCCATTGAACATGGATTTCAGTATATGAAAATACTGAAAAGAAAGTTTTGATTATACTAATAAGTTAGAAGATATAAGAACTTACTAACACCATCATTTCCAACTTAGTTCTAGAAGACTAAACCATGGTTTTCTCTGGTACTAACACCCAACAGAAGTCTGCACTGTAACAGGGAACTCATTAGAACATGAGCGGAAGTAGTTCATTAGTTCCCAAATACTGCGGTATATTTAGAAGACTTGTGGATTTTTACATTGTATTTCATGATATAGAACACAAGGTTCTCTTTCTCAATGAAAAAGAAGGTGTGGAAAAGATAATCAGAAAGTAAAACTTAACTGGATTTCACAGAAATTTTCAGTGCAACCAAGGTGACCTTTTCTTGGAGATAAAACTATCTAAAAAGAATTAGCGATTTATGATCTTGATTTGTGTTCCCATATTTAGCTGCTGCTAAAGAAGCTACGTTTAGTAACAGATAAAATAAATGGCATTTTTATATCCCAGTTCCATTTAAAATTCCTTAAATGCTGATACATTCAAGGCTTTGTGGCAAGTTGTTTTTTATGCTTTGCATCCTGATCTGCAAGTACCACATAGACAAGTCAAGCAGGATCTGAAACTGACAATTTCGGAAATGGAAATTTGGGAGTTTCTATTGAGAGATCTCAGACCTAGTATTTTGGAACAAAAGTATGAAATATTACATAATTCATCAATTGACATTCATTATTAAGAATTTGTGCTCATGGTTTGACTGGATTTATTAAAAAGGAGAAGAGTAGTACCAGGTTTTATTTTGTTGTGTGGCTTCCATTTACTGAAAAAAATTATGTATTGTTTACAACTATTGTTGTAACATGAGGCAGATCTGAGCATGACCACACAGCAAGTCTGAGCTTGTCAACCGAAATCTGCCTGTAGTTACTAGAGGAAAATAGGCAGCCTTCAGGCTGTGATTTATCTGTTGTTTGTGCTTTTTAAAGCACCTGCCTTAGGATAAGATGAACCACTCTCCAGATGGATCATCCTTTTGGCCACAGAGGAGCTTGGGTCCTATCGTGTTAGTCATCCTAGACATGGCCTCTCTGAGGCCTGCCTAAGGCAGGGGCTGTAGATGATTATCTTTGATATCACAAGTTAGAACAGATGAATCCCATCCTACCTGTGCATAGGCTAAGGAGTAGCACCTTGTAATTCATGCAAATTACAATAGATATAAGAAAGGTAGTAATAGGCTCGGTGCTGCAAGGTAACTCAAAATGAAGCTGCAGGCTGTCTGTACAACAATTTGTTCTCTCTGTGCTGAGAATCACTGTTTTGTTTTTAATCACCCTTTTGGAGATTGGCTGCTTTTAAAGAACCGTAGTCAAAACCTACAGCCTTTGCTCAAGCAAACTCCCAGGACTACACATGTTGGCTTCTAATATAAATTTTGTAGGCTAAATATTTTTCTTGAATTACTTAGGTAATAAAAATATAAATACACATAAATTGTATTTGTACTAATTTCTATACAGAGATCGCTTCCTTTCTAAATCAGTATCATTGTTTAAAATGTTATTTTTTTCAAGGAAACGGATAATTTAGTGCCTTGTCCTAACTCCTTATTTGTACAGTTGAAGAATACTTCCAAAAATAATTTTAAGGGGTTCAAATTTTAGTTCCTATTTTTACTGGTAATTTAGAATTTATGTAGTGAGCATAAATCATTGGCAATCCTTGAATCTTATGAAAAATGCACTCAAACAGTTGAAACTAAACTTGAAGCTTTTGCATGCCGTACTGTTGCTACAGCTGCACTAACATTGACTCAATCATCATCCAGAAAATTTATGTTGTCGGCTGTCACATTTAAAATCTCTAGCACAGTACACAGTTTTCTAAATGTTTAGTAAATTTGTTCAGATGTTTATGAGGAATTGAAATCTTGTGTATGGTCTTAGAAGATAGACTATTTATTAGCATCATAGAGGGTTTTTTATTTTTATTTTTTCGTACATGCATAAAAACTTTACAGTAACATCTGGCACACATTCCGTGAAGACACTGAGCCAAATGAATTATAAATTGTGTGGTCAGCTAATTACTACTATGCATATTTTACATGTGATATGACAAAAGGACTGTTGGATGTGGAATTATGTCTTTTAATGCATAACTCAGGTACTATTAAAAATATCACATCTTTTTCAGTGATACGAAATGAAGCTTAATAAAATGAAGCTTATTAAAATGAAGCTTAACAACGAGGAAAAAACTGTGGCAAATGATAACTAAGTAGTCACTTGGGTTGTGTTTTAATATAAATGTATTTTTAGCGTACGTATGAAGAAAATGTTAAGTAAATTCTGACTGAGCTAGAATCTTCCAAGTTAGTGTATTCCAAACTTCAAAAAGACATGGAAATAAATTGCAGTTAGTACACTAGAACAGTAAGGAAGTAAGGATTTATGTTTTCTGCTTTTCCACAAATACTTCGCTACCTATTTTGTGTCCTATAACAGTGAAATAAAGTCAAACTATCTCCCTCTGAAACATTTAGTTCTATATAGGACTGCCTTAGTCCTAATGAAAATTAACTGGAGATATAAGAGCTGAAAGCTGTATTTTTTTTATCTACTAAAAACCACTTCTCCGTGACCAGCAATTAAAAACTGTATTTATGTCCCAGTCTTTAAATTTTTTCCTGTGAATAGCCTTCTTGAGTTCAGTTGGACTATTTGCATCTTCAAATGTGTGGATGCAAATATTTAGAGGCTCAGTATTAGAAAAACAGATGCAAATGTTTGCTGTAAAATAAATCTAGAAGCATTTCTTTACAAAGCTGCTGCTTCATAAATTAAGGCATATGTAATCACACATTAATTCTAAACTGGTGTATGCAGTTCCATTGTTTATAACCCTATGTCTTTTAAGAATGGGCAGTATGGTGAAGTTCACAATACATAAAAGCATATTGAAATATATCAATATTTGGCCTCCATCTGTGTTTGTATAAAATTCAAATACTAGTTGACGTACTTGAAATATAGCAATATTTTTTGCTATGGCAAGTAGATACTAAACAATTCTTTAAAAGGAGACATCTTGATTATCTGAAATTTCTGAGTTTCAAGACCATCTGATCTTTATAATTCAGTTCAATAATGCTCTTTTTTTCCTTCTATTACAATTCATCTTAAATACCTTACTTCAAGATATTTGAATGGCCTTACAGTACTGTATTTTATATACCTAATTAGAAGTACTATGAGATAAACTCCAGCAATTCAGTCTTGCACAAATCAATACAGTTTAAAGCTGCAGATATTTTATGAATACAGATGGAAATTTTGACCTCATTACTTGGTAGTCTGGCATACTCAGGCCTGGAGTACACGTTTTTTCGCATCACTTTAAACTCCCATTTTTATACTACACTGTGTAGTTTAGCGTAGTCACAATTATATTGATAATACAGTGATTTATACCATTATCACATTTTTGATAGTAAAACCAATTTAACACCATTATGTTGCTATAAGTGAGCCTTTATTTGAGGTTATGGGAACAACAAAATGTAGATAGCATTTAATAAAGTTGGAAGCAACACATTTTAGTATTTGAATACTAAACAAATCTGCAGGATTACACAGGCCAGCTGGTCACAGGCCCCTGGAGAGGTTTGGGAAGCTGGAGATTGCTGGGGTATGGGGACTTGGTGGGTTTCTCTGTACTGCAGACAGGTTGAGAAAAGGATGTAGGAGCCATTGTACCAGCTCCATCATATTGGATGATTGCAGTATGTAAGAGGAGAGATTTTCCTTTGAGATAAATTTAGACCATCTTTCACCTTTTTTTTGGTGACTGCAGATAGAGATACTAGTAGTAGGCCAGAAGAGCTGTGTTTGTTTCAATCATTTTTGAAAGAGAAGGGATAACTGTGGGTAGTAAAAATGATCCTTGTTTCTTCTAAAGGGAAGCATAAATTCAGATGATATGTTAGTATGAAATTATAACGTAACAATACAATGTGTTTGCTAGTATGTTACCGATTGCTCCCTGGATAATTTGATATAGTTATTAAAAGTTAAGTGGTTAAGTGGCCCTTCATTATAGAATCATAGAATCATAGAACAATTTTGTCTGGAAAAGACCTTCAAGATCATCAAGTACAGCCTTTTCCTAGCCCTATCAACACCACTAAACCATGTCCTTCAAGGCAACATCGACCCTTCTTTTAAACACCTCCAGGGATGATGACTCAGCCACCTCCCTGGGCAGCCTGTTCCAATGCCTGAAAACCCTCTCAGAAAAGAAATTCTTCCTAATATCCAACCTGAACCTCTGCTGGTGCAACTTGAGGCCATTTCCGCTTGTCCTATCACTCTCCACTAGGGAGAACAGACCAACCCCCGCCTCGCTACAACCTCCTGTCAAGTAGTTGTAGAGAGCGATAAGGTCTTCTATCAGTCTCCTTTTGTCCAGGCTCAACAGTCCCAGACCCCTCAGCCGTTCCTCATAGGACACATGCTCCAAATCCTTTACCAGCTTGGTAGCCCGCCTCTGTACCCTCTCCGGCACCTCAATGTCCCTCTTGTGCCTCAAAACTGGGCACAGTACTTGAGGTGAGGCCTCACCAAAGCTGAGCACAGGGGCATGATCACCTCCCTGCTTCTGCTGACAACACCATTCATGATCCAGGCCAGGATGCCGTTGGCCTTCTTGGCCACCTGGGCACACTGCTGGCTCATGTTCAGCCGGCTGTCCATCAACATCCCCAGGTCCCTCTCTGCCTGGCAGCTCTCCAGCCACTCCTCCACAAGCCTGTAGCGCTGCTGGGGGTTGTTGTGGCAGAAGTGCAGTAACAGTTTTCTTCTGTTTTTAGAGAAGTTGTTTTCTACATCTTAGTTCACAATTTAATGTTGTTTTCTGGGCATTCTAAAAATAATAATGAATATTATTACTATAGGACTCACTTTGAATAGCACATATATTACTCACAACTGGGCACTAAATACATGGAGAGGCTGTTACTTCTTTTAAAAAAAAGTAAAGTATGGAAAAAAGTCCTGGCCTTATTTACACATTTTGGCCTTGGCTTGGAGATTCTGTTTCTGGAAGAATCTCCTTTCCCTCTTCTCTTCTTTGTATTTCCCCTCTCCTTACAGTAAAGATTGCCTCTTTTAAACAAATGGCTTCCTTTGCAAAGAGACAGAATATATCAACCTTAATATTAAGAATTCAGCAAATGATAGGCATGTACATTTTAGCACGAACATCCAATAAAAATAAATACATCTGCAGTGAACATGGTAAATTATATGCGAACTTACACTATAATAATAAACAGGAAACAGCAGCATCTGAGTCTGCAACTGGCTTCTCAGGAGGCTTCGTGCTTCCAGCTGTGGTAGCAGCTGTGGATCTGGCTCTGGAACTCTTGCTGAAACAAGCTGACAAAGGGCTGATTACAACATGGAGTTCAGTTTCTGCTTGGATTCATTTTCCTTTTGACACACTTTGGTTATGAGGAGTTTGCTCGTTTACCCTGTTTGTGGTTGTACATCCTGCACTTCACAGTCCTTGGGTTGGCGTGGTGGTTAGCACCATTCCTTGTGACCTTGATCGTGGGGACCTTACGCTGTCTGTACCATTTGGGGAACATTGCAATTTGGTTTTGGCTTACTGGAAGAAATTGAAAACTCTCTTCCTCTTCTTTCTCCCTCTCCATCCCCAGAGGCTATTCAGCATTTTTGTCCAAAATATTACACAGGAATGTTGGTGGGGCTTATTTTTTAATTGTTTTTATATACATAGAAAGCAATTTAGGAGAAGAACAAATGATACTCACCTGCAGTGAGATCTTTAGAACAGGGAAGAGACTGAGTAAACTGCCAAGTGAAGCAAGTAGAGAACTTCTTTTTATCACTTTTTATTAAAGGGAGGAATTCTGATTTCACAGAACCTGAGTAAGCAAAGCAGCATTTACCCATATGTTCCTAAAGCAACTGTATAGATGCATTCACATGTTGCAGATCCTTCTTTCCGCCTTCTGGTTGCGTGGGCTCTTTTCTTGATTGCATGCTAAAGACATAGTTAAGCTACTAAAATGTCTGGCAAAGCATTTGAACAAAGATTTGAGCACATACTTAGAATTAAACGCTTCCATTGCCGAGTCTGCTTGATACTTGCTTCTGCTCTCTTACTGTGCTGTCTGTCTCTGGTGAATATCCAGAGACCAAGACAGTCTTTTTCATTACAAAGCCTTTTTTTCTTTCAGTTCTACCATCTTCTTTGGAAAAAGCTGTATTCTCCAACACAATTGAATCCCCAAACTAAATCCCAGTTGCCGCTGTAACTCATTGGTTTAACTCTTCCCTCTTTTTCCCTCTACTGCTTTTCTTCACATAGGATCTTGCTTTTTCTCCTAAGAAAAAATAGATAGAGCATGTCCTTCCTTCTGTCACTCTCTACTCCCTCCCCTCCCCTAATCCTTTCTCTTTCTCCTCCACTGCCAGAGCAGCAGGAGTTTCTTGTTTAATTTCCATCTGTACCTCTTCCACTTGCCCCAGTGACCCCATGTTCTGTTCTTCCTCTTATTTCTCCCCTCCCTTATTCTCTTTCTTAACCTCTCACTGTCCTCTGGCTTTTTTCCATTGCAATATAAGCAAGCATTTGCCTCTTAAAAATTGCACCTTTGACCCTACTTGGTTCTTCATATCATATCTCATCGCCTATCTCTTCTTCATTCCTAAGCTCATTGAAGGCGCTGTTTATAATTACTGTCTGGAGACCCTCCTCTGTGATTCCGTCCTAAAACTCGTACACTTTGGCTTCTGTTCCCTGCTTGTAACTGCAACAGCTCTCACCAAACTCCCTGATGACAAGATCTCAGAAACGGTAGTCTCTTCTCATTCTTCTTGACTTTTCAGCAGTATTTGCTGCAGTTGACCAGACTCTTCTTTAAACTTGTATCTTTTATTGCTTTCTCTGGCTCTGTCTTGTTAATTTTCTTCCTTCTAAGCAGTTCTCCAATTCTTCTTTCTAAGCAGTTCTTCTTTCCAAGCGTGTTCTTCAAAGTTATCTCTCATTTTGGAGGGGTGTGGGTTGAGGTCTTTGGGCTCTGCTTAGTCTGAATTCTCTTGCGCTTTTAATGTACTATGGGTTATTTCCTACACAAAAAAGAAAATCTAACAGCCAAACATATCTGTAGATAACAGACCTGCCTTCCTATTGAAACTTATTTCCTGTGACTTATGCTTGTTAAATTGGAACCACACAAATGCAATTGCACAAAAGCATTCCACCCGGCACTTCCTTACGTCTAGATGTCTTGGCAAAATGCTCGGACCAGACACATGGTTATCTCCCCTCTTTCAGACAGGCATGTGTATTTTCTCATTTGCCAAGTTCTCTGTACCCCTGCTAGCTGTGCTTAGCCCTTTCCTGCATCTGTTCCAGCTTGCAGTACTTTTTCTATGAATGACTCAAATTCTAGCTCTTATTTTCAGTCAGAATGTAGCAAGACCTTGTCAAACGGAATTCATATTTTATGCCCTCTGTTAAAAATGCTTATTCTGATATATGTTTGGAGTGCGTTTTACTCTTTTACAGCCTCATTTCGAGCATTTTACTTTCTTTGTCATTGCTACCAACTACTGAGTCTCATTTCTGTTGCTGCTCCTGTCATTTCTCCATGGAATCACAGTGCTTTTTGTTGTATTGACAGTACCAAGAAATTTAACGTTATCACCACATCTCTACTTTTTATGCCAATTCATTAAATGAAAATAATATATCAGATTCTGCCAAGCTCATTCTTGATGAACTCCATTGAAAAACAACTCTTTCATTCTCCACAGGACTTTATTCTCTCTCTGGTAGGAAATTCTTTACCTGTCAAATTCTTTCAGTAATCCGTTTTCTCCAGTTTAATGTCGAATATCAAATGCCCAGATAGATTATATCTATCATATTGTCCTTGTTTAAAATGTCAGTCTAGTCGCAATGCTGTAAGTATGCACAGTTCATAATCTCAAACAGATTTGTACATTGTAGTAGGCAGATTCCTCAGGTCACCACATACTTTCATACCCCAGCAGGCCCAGCTGAATTATGTGAGATCAGGCAAGTTTCTGCTCTCTGGTGTGAACCACAGGGAGTATTCCCTTGTTCTCTAGATACCTTTTGGCCTGTTTTTACTTTTGTTTGCCCTACTCCATTCCATATGTCATTCATGCCACATTATCACTACCAAATGCACGTCTTCTTGATCTAACATATGTAGCCATTAGAAACACGTAAAGATAGATGTAATTAAAAGGCACATGTGCACATACATACTGTATGTTTTGCATTTACTTTGTATTACGTACTGTTCTCGCTCACTTCACAATAGGCAGCATGGCTGATGTTACAAAATAATTTCAGTAAGGTCTGTATTCACTAGCTCTAGGCACTAGTATTATGTAAAAAGTAATCCGCTGGGTCTGAAATTTTTCATGCTTGGTTCCATTTGAAAAACTGGGTATGCATAAAAAAAAGTAAGGAGATTATCCTGAATTGTTTTTTGAGTTGTGTGTCACTGAAAAGCAGGGCAGCGTTTAGCTGTTAACAGTAGCTACTTTTTTTTATCTTTAATGTAGATAAGAAGACTCAGATTTTTGAAACTTAAACAGTGACATCTAAATTGGGGCTGATATTTAATGAAATCTATGGTCAAGTTTCAAAAACCTGGTTTTCATAATGACATGCAGATAATTGAAATCATGCCTAGTAGGCATCTGGACTAAAATTATGAGCAGGATGTAATGGACCCAACCACTTTTGTGGAAATAAAATTAATTTCCATTTCTTTGTCAAGGCTAATCAAGTTCTTTTTAGGTTCAAGGATTGCTTCATTCTTACTGCTACTTCCAGCGTGCCAACACCATTACCTTCATAGATGGGATGGAACATGTTCTACACATTAAAATGTTGACATTTTTTTCACAATGTGTTTTTCCCCATTACTCGTCCTAATTTCACATTCTATCAATCAGTTTCTCTTTCAACTGCAAAGAAACAATACATCCTTTACCCTACGGACCTTGACTGCATACAAACTGGCATCTGTTCAATCCCAGTTGCATTATACAGTGTACAATTTCACATTATATCCTTCAGTGTTGAGGGAAAGGGAATGATGGGGGATCGATGAAGGCTCTTGTTCTTCTATTAAACAGCTGAACAACCTCCCACTGGGACTGAAGCTCTGCCTGCCTCTCATTCTGTTGTAAATCCCTCTACAGCCACACTTATTTTGATTTTGAATGGCTGTTTCTCGTTAGGTTAATCCTATTCCTGATCAATTTAAGATAAACAATTAGAAGTTTAATTGGAATTTCATGGCTCTTAATTGTCATTTAAAAAAGGAAATTTAAACCAAATTCTATGCTAATGAAGCATTAAGACTGAACAATGGAGGCTTGGTTGCGGCTTTAAGATTTTGTGCTTTGTGGAGCAAATAGCTGCTGAGAGACAGCCTGGCTTCTCAGTTTCGTCTTGTCCCAAGTCATACCTAAACTATAGCTTGCAATGGAGCTGTAATTCTTCTGGGGCACTGGGACAGAAGTGCCAGTACAGAGGTAGAAGTTGAAAGCTATCCCATTCACCACAATTCCAGTGACTTATGAGGTGGTGGGGTTTTTTTAAGTTGCTTGTATCCATGTGTTGTTCTCTATGATCTGGGTAGCCAGCACAAGGAGGAAAAAAGTATCTTCCTCCTATGGGTCAGGCAAGGCAAAACTTGAGCTGGCTCTTACTGCTTCAGAAGGAAATAACAAGAAAAATTGAAGTCTCCTGCAGCAGCAGCAACAGCATTAGCTTAACCGCACTGCCAGTCCTTTACAACTTGTGATAAACATTGAGCATGAATAAAGCTATAAATCTCTGCTGTGATTTAAAAAGAAAGTTAATAAGCATGCTGTTTTCATTTGATATATTTCTAGCTTTTCATTCAAATAATTAAAATATTATTTTAACAGTTAAAACATTATTTTAACTTCATTCAAATTATTATTATTCAAATACTGAATATATTCAAAATTATATAACATGGATGGATACATATACGTATGTATAAAACAGAAATATCTTTGTGTGTTCTTTCTATTGTAGGTATGTGTCATGTGCATTGGGATGCCCATATGAAGGAAACGTCATGCCTGCTAAAGTGGCAGAAGTAAGAGTAAACTTCTGGCTTGTCTTTTTAATGAATCAAAAATACATTTTAGAATGTTGGTATGTAATGTTCTTTACTTAATCCTAAGAAGATCTTGCATGGATAAAATTTAAGGAGAACAAACACAAAATATAGCTAATACTAAAATAGGGTGCATAACCTCACTCAACCACATGCAGTCAAATCCAAGGAAAATAGTGTTGTTATCAATCATGCAGAAATAACAGTAGATTGTCATCAGTCATGAGGAAAAATATTATGTGCTATTTTTTCCAACGAGGATGTAAGGAAATGCTTAAGGAAATAGATTCAAGGACATATGTCAGTGGACCATGTTGTACAAGTGATTTCCAGCACAACTTCTTGCAGAGGGTATCTGCTTTTGAAACAGTTCTACACCAGCATACGCGTGCTGTGCTGTCAGCTGGTAGAGCCACTGCTCCAACGCTGCTTCTGTCCAGGGTCGTGTGATTGACACATGAACCAAAACTCCACCCAAACATGATTTCCTGCTACTTAACCTTGCTCTACTGCAGTGCTAGGATGACCTGCACCTTCCCTACCGACCCCCTTTTCCCATTTAGGGTAAAGGAGGAGAAGGAGACCATGTCTTAGTCCAGCATTTTTCTTTCAGCAGAGGAAGAGATTAGTAAAACAAGGGTTTAATTTTTGCACAAAGGCAAAGAAGGCATGAAAGCTGAAATGGACAGTAGAGAAGAAAGTGGAGAGATTTCAAGCAGCACAAGGCAGAACATGCTGACCTTCCTCCTGGAGAGAGGCTTGTCTTCTGTCACACTTAATCACCTACTTTTGGTGATCTAGCAGAATCTCCAAACCACTTTTTTTTTTCTTTTTCTTTGTGGCACTAGCAGCTAGTCAGCATTTTTCTGATACATTGTGCTCTATGTGTGTGGCTTCCAGGGTCCTGTTGTCCTGCATCTTGTAGTATGCATTCCAGATGGAACTTGTGATACTACTTCTCCCACAGCAGCCACATATACTCACACTCTTTGAAAAAAAGTAAAAAATAGCTGAACTGGAAAGTACTCAGTATTTCTAAATTAATTGGGTTTAATATGAAGTGAAATTTAGAAGTGATACAGCTTTAGTTAGAGCAGTGATGACAGATTCAGCTGTGCTGTTGGTAAATTGCTTACTGCACTATCATGTTCCCCAATGGGCTTCTTTCCATGTGCTGCTTGTTTTTTAACTGCTCTCCTTACACAGGGGAGCTCCCTTTCAGTTTGCCAGTGGGAGTGCTACTTAGTACTCCAAACCTGCAAGCTTTTACTCACAGAGATACTTTATTTTCTGTCTTCATCCTAGTAAGTGTCTTCTTGTGTACCTATACACCATTGTGTATGTCTTTAAGAATAAAAGCTGCTTCATTAAAGTTATTCAGGCCATGATCCAGCAGGAACTGATATTTATGTAGAAGCGTCTGATTAGCTGTTAATGGATTTTACATAAACACATGCACTCATCCTTTGCTGAATCACTATTATCAAAATTACTGGCCACATTGCTAAACACTTTCAGAGCTGCCTCTCTGATCATCTTCTTCTCTGATCATCATCTCCCTTGACTGTGTATTGCAATCAGCAGCTGTAATTGAAAGGTTTAGACTGTTCCTTCTGCAGTCAATAGCAGTGACCCACCTATTTGTTGGGTTTTTTTAAGCAAAAGATTTTTTTAACTGAAGCAAAACCAATTAGGAGAGGTGGCTCATTAACCAGACTACATGCCTTTCTGGTCTACTAGGTACATAACTGTTTTACACATAGTTATCTAGTAAGTGCAAACCTCAGATGCCTTAAGACTTTCTAGAATCCACCTGGTATATCCATATGGTTCTTTACTAAAAAAGAATGAACACATTTCTCATCTGTTAAATTGCGTAGTCCTTTTTTATCACTCTGCTTTTTCTTGAAATGGAGTCGCTGTTTAACAATTTATCATCCTATGGTTTATGTATTTCAACCTCAGGCTTGAAAGTTGTTGGAAGCATTGTATAACAACATCCTTGAAGCCGGTTGTTATCCGTTGTCTTCCAGTTAGGCACTTGGCAGTTCTTATCCTTATGCCTGCTTCTTTCCCTTCTTAGCTTCCTTTTAACCTAAACCAGTGGATTCATATATGTGTTATATGTGTATATATATGTATACTATGTGTATATATGTGTTATCCAGCACACAGGCTGATCACAGAAAATGTGCCTATTCTTATTTGAATGCTGCTGGATTATTACAAAGTTTCCATTACAGCGCAAGGACTGTAGCGTGTTTCTGTGTTGTTGTTTGCTTAAAAGTCATCTGTAACTCGATGATGACCTTTTGTATTCAGTTTAAGAGTATAGGTTTAGATATTATTTCATGCCTAAGGGATTCACATGTCTGAGGGGTTGTAGTGTTGGGTCACCAACTCCCATTTTGATCAATGTTTGGTGTCAGGGCAGTGTTCCCAAGGGGAGTAGCACAAGACTCATACATAGTAAAACTGCTCAGTGGTACAGAACACAACCCTGTTCAATCAACAAAGCTGCAAGCTCATAATCACATCCTGATTACACTGAGAAAACAGTGTGTTCTCTTCTCCCCCACCCTCCTACCAAAAATCCATATTGAAAACTTACAAAACTGTAACTAATGGGCTGCCTCCTACTATGGTAGGATTGATAATCCGATATGAAAAACTCCCATTCAGCTTCCAAGAATGCACATTCTTCTTGCAATTAAATGTAGATCTCTTTTTAAGGGTCAATTTAAGGTTAGATCATGACAAGTCACTGATAATGCTCAGCTTGTTAGCAGAGTTTCCCCCTTTCATCTTTCAGAACTTTTATTTTCAGAAACTGAAAGACCTGAGGACTGAGCATAGGGAAGAAGTGAATGCAACAGGTTTTCTAGAAGTTTATGTAGTCTCTTTGGCATCACTAAAATCACAAAATCACAGAATGTTAGGGCTTAGAAGGGTCCTCTGGAGATCATCACCTGCCAGAGCAGATGAACCCAATGCTCATCAAGAAAATCTTTGAATCATGAATGAAAGAAAACCAAACACATGGGGAAAAAAAAGTCTACTTCTTTTACCTTTATCTTAAACAAAAGCTGAAGTTTGGGGATTAACTACAGTCTACCAATAACAGCAGATGATTTTTTTCCCTTACAACAGTAGTCCAGTTAAAACACTTGCCCTGTGTTGATGATATAAAAATATGCTGAAAATAGAATATTTTTTGCAGTCTGGTGAATGTCCCTTTTGTAAAGCATATGTTGAATTTATGTTTATGTGAATCAGGAGCTCTTTGACTTTAAAGCACAAAGAGTTTTACTACCACGGCAATAGTCATAGCTCTTCCAAGATTTAAGCAGAATCATTCAGACTACTTGAAGGTTTATTTCAGCTGGTCTTTGGATTAAGTGAACAGCAATATTAATTCAGCACTTCCGAGACTGCTGGTGCAGCACTTTGTCAGCTTCTTCAGACATATTCACAGCAATCCCACTGATGAAGTCCTGGAATTGCTTTAACAGCAGAGTGCAATGCAACTGAAGATGTCTTGGAAAAGGGTCAAATTTTTTAATTTCTAAACAGTTAATCTCCAGATTGGGATTCCCTTCTGGTGGAGTGGCCTTTCAGGATTGCTGATACAGAGAGGGGAGTGCTAAAGGGGACAAACATATTCAGCAACTGGAAATAAGGTGAAACCCTTTCCAAATAAATTCAGCGAAACTAAGGTGGAAAGATCCTGCATTCAGTTCTAAAACAATATTTTTGGTGCTTCCAAGTGTGTCTCTCCATGCAAACGTTATGAAGCTAGACCTCAAATCTCTTACTCATACAATGAACTCCTCAAATTCCAGAAATATTTAAGGCTCTCCTTACATAAGGATTGGTATTAAGAAAAATTTTAAAACATTAAGACTATAATGTTGATTAAGTTACAGTTTTCCCTTGTTAGTGTTTTAATATTTGGTGTAATAAAAACCAAGGAAAACTAATATTAACTACAACATGTTACTACAACATCTTAAAACTTCACTTTTCATTGGTGTTTTCAATACCAAGAGAGTGCAAAATCGGGCTTCTTGTTAATTATTTATTGTCTTAGTTCAACCATGTGCTTGGCTCCACGTAATAAGCAAACAAAAGGGCAAGTCTTTACCCTGCACTACTTGTAAGCTGAAAAGTACGCGGAGAAAACCAAACAGCCAGGAAATCCCCAGAGAGAGGAAACTGTTGGGAAAGGGCTTGACAGAAACTTAATTCATAGTGTAAAATCTTGCTTATTTGGATTCTGTGCGAGAGTCAAAAAGCAAATTTTTGATGGCTTTGCCTTGATTGGTTATTCCATGCACAGAGGCAGAAATATAAATTTAAAATAAGAAGTTCTATGGGACATTCTTCTTGGGTGACAATTTTCAAGAATGGATAAATG
The DNA here is from genome assembly GCF_000703405.1 of Apaloderma vittatum. NCBI lineage: Eukaryota > Metazoa > Chordata > Aves > Trogoniformes > Trogonidae > Apaloderma > Apaloderma vittatum. Next base: position 17,635 of record NW_009718790.1, on the reverse strand, counting down.
TTTCCTGATACATATATCCACCTCGGTGGGTTAAAACCTGAAGCTTGTACAGAACTGTGCCCTCTTTCATATATGTTCTTGACCGTATTTTATATTCTTTCATCTTGACCTTTTCATGTTTCTCTGTTTCTAATCAGGTATCTAAGCGGCTGTACAGTATGGGCTGTTACGAAATCTCTCTGGGGGATACAATTGGTGTGGGGACTCCTGGAAGTATGAAAAGGATGTTGGAAGCTGTTCTGAAAGAAATTCCTCTGAGTGCTCTTGCTGTTCACTGTCATGACACGTATGGCCAGGCTTTAGCCAATATTCTCACAGCCATACAGGTAACTCAGCTTCATCTTTTATAGGTATGATAATAGTAGTCTTAATTTAGTACAACTGCATAATTTCAAAAAATTTCAACCTTAAAGAAAATACTAGAAAAGAGGCACTCGACTTTCAGAAAGTATTGCTAACACATTGGATTGTCTACAGGCATCGCTGCTGTTGCTTCTGCAAGAAAATTTTAGTTCTTATCTACTTATTACTCTCAATTCCATAGCAAATTGCATGCAAAATCGCTAAGAAACAGTGGTGATTATTATATTCCATTGATTTTGGATGAATGAAGGAGATAAAATGTGTTTTTTTGTGATGTCTCAGATTCCATTTTTCTTCAAAAAAATTTGTATGTTTATTGTTCACTAAACTAACATTTGTATTTAACAGAGGTGTCTAAATATAAAAAGGAATCATGCATAATGACATCTTGATTTCAGGTGGATAAATCTAAATTATTGGTAATTAGGTGCACAGAATAATTTTATCACTGTTAACATTCCTTCAGTATGCTTTTTTGTTTTTCAGTTTTCCCTTCTAAATAAGATTGGCAACAACTGTATGTGCTATTTAATCTTTCAAATCTGGCTAAATAATCAGAAATACTTAATTTCCGTAAGAGACATTTTCTCCCTTTGTGTTTACATATTTTTAAGAATAGGATGCAATGCAAGAAACAGAGTAGAATTTTGAACGTAGATTTCTTAAAGATATAGTCTTGAAAAATATCTTCATGTGTACATGTATTCCTAGCGAGAACTATTTCTACTAAATGATACAGAATCAAAAGCTCTTTACAAATTGTAGGCCTTATTGTTCTATTTTATACTTAAGGACATATTGCACTTCCTTGCAATTCAGCCATTTTTAAGGTCAATGTTCCTTTGTCCTGGCTTGTTATTTTGGCAGAGCTCATGTTATGTTATTTAGAAGTAACAGCCGTGTGTTAACACTATTAGTGATATAAGCAAAAAGAAGGAAAAGGGAAATGTTTCAATATGGAAATCTCCTCGGGTATTTGATATAATACTGAATGGCAAAATCTGGTAAAAAAGGTTCTAACTTACTCAGTGTTTCTATTGACCCTTATTTTTACTGTTGCAAATGTGTGTATGTACCATGGGATAAATAAATTGCTAATTTCACAGTTAGTTTCAGTTGCAGATGTAATAGCTAAAAGCATGAAAACCCCTGAGCATGGGAGGAGTTTGCCATAAAAATACTTGAAGCATTGTTTTTCAAATCCTTCCTTAAAATAATTGCTGTCATGGTGCCTATGAAACACTGAACAATGGCTACGCTGTGTTAACCCCAATATTTGTTCTAAGTTATTATCTTTTTCAGGTTTATGTCTTGCTCCTGTCTTTTTATTTACTTCTTCAACACACTGTGTAAGAGTTAAAGGGGAAAAAAAGCTCTTAGATACCTAATGTGCAGTTCAGGCTAGTTAACATGTAAATTCAAGAGAGCAATAGAACTAAAAGCCATCCCCTATGCAGCCTTCTCAGATTTCTGGGAAGCCAGGGGTGCCTGAGACCCACCAGAAAACTTCACGATGTGCTCAAGTTCTGCTACAGTGCATATCTAAAGGTGCGGTGTTTTTGGCCAAGCTGAACTTGTCATAGATTTTGCCAAAAAATCCTTGATGAAGGAGGCATTATGCAGTCTCTCTGACGGGTTTTGTGCGAGCAGCTCCTTGGCTCGCTCTAAAGGTGGGTCCCCAGGCTCTTGGATCCTCAAATGGAGCCTGCATGTCACACCATCCTCTCCTGAATCTGGTCTAAGAAACGAGACAGCTAGTGGTGGCTTATAGCTAAGCAATACTCTTTCTAAAACCGGACAGCTTTTACGGGTGGTGAGGTGCCAAAGCCAGGTGATCTGAGTGCCCAGGTCACTGCCAGCCCCTGCTCTCAGGCTTTCCTCTCTACCAAAGATACACAAATGGAGAAAACCCCCTTGGCTTCAACTCAGTTGTTTGTTTCATAGACCAGACTCTCCACAGAGGCAGATCCTTACCCTTCCTCCTTTATGGATGTGTGTGACCGACACAATGTTTCATCAAGGATGAAATGTGTTTGAGGGGTTATGGAAATAATGGGCTATGGTTATTGTTTAAAAACAAGGTTAAAGAACATCCAGCAGGCAAATTACACTCTTCCTAAGAAGTTGCAGACTACAACCTCAGGCTGAGTGCTATTGTACTGTATATTATATTTCCAAAGAATTAATGAATGACAGCTGGAAAGCCACAAATCACTCTGCACTAATTCAGGCATTGCTTCAATGGGAGATCTCCTAGGAGTGGAAAGAGGTGCTGGTGATTCAGTAAGTGATTTTTTATACAGATCACATTGTTCCATGAAGGATTCTACTACCCAGAATATTTTCTTTTGTTTGGGGCTGATCCAAAGTCATCTAGAACTGACAGGTCATATCTGTATAAGAAATTAGCAGGGCAGTAGTCTTGTAATTTTAGTATTCAGTTTTATGTGTGTTGTTTTAGCAAAAGGATAGGTAGTGAAAGATGGGAGAGAGATTAGCCAACTTTTAAAGGATAAGTATTTTTTTAGGTTGTTGAAGTGAAAAATATAGGTAGAAAGCATTGCCTAGAGAAAGGAAATTCGCTTTTATTTTATGAGGAGAATCTGTGTAAAAATGAAGTGATGCTTCAGAACCAAACAGTAAACATTTATAGTAGAAAAATGACTGGCTCTTGGCTAGATGGTTTAATATAAAAGCATCAGAGTATACCATTTAGCAAAGAGACAAATTCAGAAGATGGAAAATGATGTGGCGATCTAATTAGAGGTTGTGGTATTTTGAGTGAAATTACATGTGTGAGTTAGCTAATGTGACAAACACAAAATGTAGCTAAAAGAAGTAGTAAAACATTTATAGGAAATTGTTACAGACCTCCAAGGAAGGGTAAAAAGATGGGTCAGGAAACTTCTGTACTGGAGAGGCCCCAGTAAGGTCATTGATGAGGAGATTTGAGTTACCTTCACAATTGACTCCAGTAGTGTGTACAGAAGAGGAAGGTTTTTAATGGAAATGGCACAGAATTCTTTTACTGCATAGTTTATGTTGTTGCCAGAAATACTTTTGTCTGTTTTCGTAGCGTATATATGAACATGAGAAAGAATATGCTGAGGTAAAGAGGAGTTTCGGCTGGCAGCGATACCTCAAAGAATGAAACAATCGCATAGAAATCCCATAGAACTTTCTCAAATTCAGATCGCTATTGTAATTCATTAATAAAACCTAATCTTGAAACTACTGGGATCAAGTCCTAACTTTGAGAAAACAAGCATAAGACTCTTACAGGGAGCAAGGATTTTTACTGTCTTATGTAATCATTTACACCTCATTGGACACAATGAGATTAATGAAATAGATTATTTGCCAAATTAAATTACATTTTAGTAGTGCTTTATTTTTCCAGAAAACAGGATTTTTTCAGTAAACTCCACATTTTAATAATGGAAACAGAATTTAGCAAGTCTCTAATTAAGCTTTCAAGGTTCAGACTGCAAAATGTAAATTTGTGAAAACAGATTTTCATTACAAACATTATAATCATAGAATCATAGAATCATTATGGTTGGAAAAGACCTTCAAGATTATCAAGTCTAACCATTATTTATCTCTACCAGTCCCACCACTTCTAAATCATGCCTCTGAGCCCCATATCTACACAGCTTTTAAGTACATCCAAGGATGGCCATTCAACCTCTTCCCTGAGCAGCCTGTTCCAATCTTTGATAACCCTTTCAGGGTAGAAGTTCTTTCGAATGTTCAACCTAAACCTCCCCTGGGTTAATTTGACGCCATTTCCTCTTGTTCTATCAGTTGTAACTTGTGAGAAGAGACCAACACCCACTTCTCTATGACCTCCTTTCAGATATTTTTAGAGAGTGATAAGGTCTCCCCTCAGCCTCCTTCATACTAAACAGTCCCCAGTTCCCTCAGCCACTCCTCATAAGACTTGTTCTCTAGACCCTTCACCAGCTTTGTTGCCCTGATATAACCCCTTATGAAGAGTTTAAAATATTTAATAGTGTTTCATTAATGTCAAGCTTATTGACTTTTAAAGTTTAAATAAACTTTTTTCTTTTTTTAAAAAACCCAAATAGAAGTTTCTGACTCTGACCTTTCACTTCCTCACTTAATAGATTCTCATTCCTTTGGTGCTGGAGAGACTAACCAACTTGCATATTTTTGTGCATCCAGTTTTCTTATGTGGTAAGAACTAGATTCACATAAAGGCACTCAATGTTGATATGGCTAAGTTTTAGGTGCTAGAATCAAGAGAGGAATCTGAACATAGAAGCTGAAGTTCATGGTTTGTTAATTCACAAGAGTTGTTGTGTTAGAGGAATTGAGTTCACAGAAGCCTGAAATGGTAGATCTTATGTTAAACAACTGATGAAAGACTGAGTTTAAAATTCCCTTCTCTATGACTCAGGTGAACTTACATGTGAAGCCTTAGGTGAGATGAATTTTCCACCCAAACCCAGCACTTAGATGTAAGTACCTAGCTTGTCCTTTTTATTCAAATACAGGATTTGCTGTTTGTGGTTGTTGAGCTTGACTGTAGTGACAGGCTGTCAAAACTCCTTCCAGCTGGTGGTTAGAGGCCAGCTTGCTGCTCAGATCTCTTGTCCAGGAGTTGCTTGCTGCTAAGGAGCCTCAATGGGGGCTCCCTTTCCTTCACATGGTGTTGATTTTAAAACTGAAGCTCTTGTGCTTGGACCCACCTGAGCTGTTCTGCAGTAGCATTGCGATTACACTTGCTTCCAATCTTGTACCTTGCTGATTCTCACCATCATCCTCACCTCCTGGCTTGAGTTACTGGCTTAGCCTCAGACCTGGCTGTTCTGTGACTGATCCTGGTTACTTTCTCCAGATCTGATCCTGGCTTTGAATCGCTGACTCAACTTTCTGCCTCTTTTTTAGAATCATAGAATAGTTTATGTTGGAAAAGACATTTAAGATCATTGAATCCAACCATTACCCTGGCAATGCAAGTTCCACCACATGGCCCTGATCACCACATCTATATGTCTTTTAAATACCCCTAGGGATGATGACACAACCACTTCCCTGGGCAGCTTGTTCCAATGCTTGACAACCCTTTTGGTGAAGAAATGTTTCCTAATCCAGCCTAAATCTCCCCTGGTGCAACTTGAGACCATTTCCTCTTATCCTATCACTTGTTATTTGGGAGAAGAGACCAACATCCACCTCACTACCTCCTTTTCAGGTAGATGTAGAGAGCGAGATGAGGTTTGATGAGGTTGCCACCGCTGCCTGCCTAGCTTTGACTCCTAGCTCCTCACTTGTGTTCCTTTATGGAGCAGTCTATCCTTGGTGCTGCTCAAGATAGTTGTGTTTAGAGCAGGGAATAGCAACCAGTATTTTGAGCTTTAAGGGTGGCTCTGAATGGAAGGTGGTGGAGTGGGCTCTGAGCTGGGAGATACAGCAGCTGTAAGAGTAAGCAGCTCTCATAGTTTGATCATGAAGCTCACCTGGAGGCTTTGTCTTGCAGAGAGGCAAGATGTTGCTACTCAGGTAAATCCAGACAGCATTTCCTTTTGTCTGGGTGTACGCAATGCCTTACCAGTTCTGTGCTTGGAACTCTGCTGAGTCAAAAGAAGAGTCCAGAAATCAGCCTGAGGAATTGCTGTCTGTGTCTTACAGAACTTAAACATCTCTTTTAGGTGCTTGACTGCTTTTGCTGCCATTCTAAAGTATTTAGACCTGTATTTTTGTGACTAACTGACCTAAAAGATATACTTGTTATGATGAACTTCCAAGTAAATACAAAATCTGTAAGAATATTTCAGCACTAGAAAATTCACTTACTATTTGTATCCCACAGTCACTTCTTTCACCTTTGATTCATCCAGTTATTTCAAATATATTCTCAAAATATATTGAGGTCATGCCAGCTTATCTCAGTGAATGGCTAGCAGGTACAGCTAGAAGCCGTGCAAGTTTAGAGAGTCACTGAATAGAATAGAGAAATGATGAAAAAGAATAATGGTAAAATGTCATGAAGTTATCAATAGAAATGGTGGGAGGCCAAATGGGAAGAAGGCAAATACATGTGTATACTAGTCACATAGAAATTGTTCTAGAGTTTCTGTTGGTGATTTATTATTTTTTTACTATACACACAAATATGTATACAGTCCCAGTTTAATCTCTTGATTGAAAAAGAAGCAACAGGACAATTTTTTGAAGTACAATTTTGTGAAACTTTATGAAACTTTTATGTTGTAAAAACTTACAAGCACATTTTCCTTTTGTTTAGTTTTCATGAATTTTATATCCTGATTTCTTCTTTGGAGTTCTTTTCCGAAGCGATACAAAGTTAAAACTAGTATGTTTCTCCAGACTTTATGTTGAAATTCCTCCTTTTTCAAAATTTTAATGCAAAACTATAGTTGGGCTGTCATCTTTTGGATGTTTGCTTGGTCAGGGCTGCAAAATTAAGAGAGATTTTAAAACTACATGAGCTTTGTGACAAAATGCTCTGTTAGAAGAGAGAAGTGAGGACATGATGTAAGTAAAAATGAAACAATAAAACTAAATACTCTTAAGTATGAAACAACAATCAAAAACTCCACAGCCTGCTGGGTAACAAAACAAAGACAGTATCAAGAAAGAAAAAAAAAGACACCTTATCATTTGTTGTGTGTAGGAAATGCTCTCTTTTTAATTCCCTGCAAAGCACAGTCTTTCAGAGCTATGGGTTTAGTAGAAAAATTTGACACCTCTGTTATAAGGTAGAGAAGATAGATAAGCAACCATGAAAAAGTGTGAGGCTGTGCACATACTCATTGTGCTAGACTTGAGCTAGGAATTTCTCATGTAATGGTGAATATGAACCTTCTAGCTGAGGAAGACAATCTAGCCATATTTGTCTGTTGTTACACAAATCAAAAATACTAATTTGTGGCAGTTATACAGTAATTTGGGAAATCAACTTGTATGTAGCAGACTGCCAAAGTTCTTGCTTGAATAATACATTAAATGCCACTAGGACTGTGTTTTATTATCAGCAATGTGCTGGAACACCCACTGCCTGGCAATGAAATTATTTATATCTAAACTAATTTTTAACATAGCAAAACTAGTCATGATAGTTAAAATTTTGACACTATACTACAGACAGGACTTTTTAAACCAATAGGGAGATACTGTATGAAATTAATGCGGTACAGAAGTCAGGAGTCATAGCATCTTGGCTTGTCTTTTTCTGATTTGACATATCACTGTGCACATCACTTCAATTTTTCATTTGTACAACAGGAATAAGGCTCATCTTTTAGTTGTGAATTGCTAAAAATAAAGTTACAGAGGAAGAGCATTGGACAAGTACAAATTATTTTTATGAAATTTAGATTTAGCATTTATTTCTGAAATTGAAGTTCAGAAAGTGAATAGATTTTAAGTTTGGTATAGAGCTAATGTTGAGATTACAAAAAGGTAAAGTATATGAGTAAGCAAGTGATCAAAATACGTACATGACCAATCAAGTTATCTGAGCCTGGCACTCTGAAGAATTTATGTAGCACAATGTGAGGGTAGGAAAGACTTGCCATGTGAAGCATGCATGTATTTTGAGATCTTGAAAAAAGTGTTAGTATTTTTGCATTCCTACTTTGAGAAACATGTAGAAATGGAAAGGCATCAGCAGACTTCGCAAGTTCACTTTCCTCCACTGTTTACAAAGATATGCTAGGAAACTGCAGAAGACTTAACAGAGATCTCCAGAAACTTAATTTCAAGGTTCAGATAGGGAAACATTAGAAAACACAGCTTGTCTGAGAGTAGCTGTACGGGATTCAGGAAGGACTGGTCATGCTTCAGTATTTTGCTGGAATTCTTTGAGGCAGTCACTGCCAAAGAAGACAAAGGATATACAGTGGCCATCATATGCTTTGATTTTTCAGAAAACAATTTACAGTGTTCTACACTGGAAGTTAATATTAAGGTGTGGGGATGTGTAATAAGTGGAAATTTGGCTAAATGCCAGGAAACAAATGGCGTTATGAAATGGAATTTCTTCAAGTTGGAATGCACCCATCAGCAGAGTTGTGAAAGTGTTGGACTGTGGGTCTCAGGTCTTCCTGTTTAAATGAATAATTTGCGATAGCATAATGCTCATGTTAAGGGCAGTTGCTCTAACTTGCAGAATTTAAACTTTTCACATTTTAGATTTCCATCTAAACAGGATAGCACAATTTGTAAGTGTAAATCTGTGTAAAGTTCTAAAACGTGCAAATGAAAAAGTTTGAGATCAAAAGCATAAGTATAGGAATAAACATAATCTTAGGTAAAGCAAGAGATTATTTATTACAACGTGACTGTCCTTTTAAATAAAGGTCTTCGTAGAACTTTCTATGTTTGGATTTCCCTAGGAACTGATGTATCTTAGATGCTAACCAGATAGTTTCTGTTTGAAAGTGTAAATGGTACTGTTGAATTACTTGGCAGCAAACTAAAAGACGTGTTAGCAATAACACATTATTCTTTAGAAAGCATCAGTGTGCTTTTTTTTGTTTCTATTTCCTTTTATTCCTTTTTTTTTTTTTTCCTCATAGAAACAACATAGCACTTAGGTAAAACTAGCAATTAAAAAAAACGGATATTTGAGCTAAAGGAATACATGGTATTAGGAAAGAAATGAATGAGTAGAATTGTTTAGGAAGGAAAGCTAACAAGACAGAAGTGAATAAGACTGTGTATTTGAAAGCACATTAGCCAGAGGGAATATGGCAGGTAGATTGTGAAAAGGTACCAGACTGCAGGATTTCTTTGAAGAAAACTTAAAAAGAGGGTGCGTGCTTTAGCAAAGTAGAAAAACACTTGTGTTTTATCAAATAATATTGCTACTATGAGCAGTCAGCTAGTTACTTTTCTAAGTGAAAAAACACACTGCACAAAAGAATAAATCAGACCTACACATGGGGAAAAAATGAAAACATAGACATTCATACTGAAAATCTCAGAGATGTTTTCCAGTATTTTCTATCTTCTTTCTTTTTTTTTCTTTTTTTTGGGGAGGAAGGAAGCCTTTTATAGGCACAGGTCTTATATTGTTGCTTGTATTTCAGCAAAATAGGAAAGCAAGCAAATGAACAGGCATACCACTCCTGCTCTGTTCTCAGATCAGTGCAAAAGAGGTAGCAACCCTATTTTTATTGCCTTCTGCTGCTTTTTGTGGGATGTGCACCATATGCAATTTCTGAGGAGCTGAACGTTTTTGACCTTTCTCTGTGTGCTTCAGAAAAACTTCGTAGCCTGGTAGTTCACAAATATATTCCCAACTGTTACACTATTACTAGGAAAAAAGTTGCAACAGTGGACTTTTTTCAATATATTTGTTTTTGAACTTTTCAGGATAGGAATATATTTGTTTTGTACACTGAAATAGCAGCCAGAGCTCCTAAGACAAAAATATAATTACATACATATACTTATAGGTAGCTTGTATGTTTTTGTGTTTTCCATGTTTTATTTTAAATGAAGCGCAGTATATTGTAAATGATTAACAAATAATAGGAGTCTACATTATTCTGGCTGCCTCCAATATGGTGATTGAATTTCAGAAGCTTTCAACCCTAGTTACTGAACCAACAAACCTCAAGTCTAAGTCTATTTCAGGATACTAATCAGACAAAGAGATCCTTCATCAGTTATAGATTATTCTCATTTCCAAAATCCCTCACTAGGGCTGACTTGGAGCAGTAGACACAACTTCCCTTTGGCTTACAGTCAAACCTCAACTGTCTTTTAAAGCATTTTTAATCCTTGAATTTTTCATGCAAATCTACACATCTCTTCATAGCTCTGCAGGTTCATAAAGATTTATCAGTGTAGGTCTAAATGTAATATGAATGGAGAAATGACAGAAATCTGCAGTTGTTTTAGTTTTCTATCTTACAGCCAAAGATAATTTCAGTACTAATAGCATTGAAGTTGTGGATTTATAAAAAAGATGAATTTGGCCCAAATGTTCTATGCTCTTTTTAATCTTTTTCTATGCTCCATCCTCTCTGCATGCTTCTATTTTTTTCTTGGAATGCTGTTTTATTGTAGCCTTCTTAATCACATCTGAAATGCTTTCATTGCTGAGTTTCCCATCATGTAAGTGGCATCTGCATGTTTCATTCTTCAGCATCGGTGTTACATTCAGCTTCATTGGTCATTTTCAGATTCATTAAATCTAGAACCATTTTGGCCACACTGATTTGGCTGACCACTACCTAAAAGTCATTCTAGTACTGTTTTCATCACTCTGCAGCTTTCTTCTCTTGTGAATGCACTTCCTCCTGTGCAAAAATAAACAGATTCAGAGAACTGTCTTTAAATTATTCTTCAGTCTTCATCGTTGCATCGTTGCGAAAAGGTACCAGACTGCAGGATTTCTGTGAAGAAAACTTAAAAAGAGGGTATGTTCTTCTGCTGCATCGTTGTTTAGTTGTCATATCTGGAACTGTAGTTTGTAAAAGGGAAAGGAATTAGTATTTATAGAATACAATAAAACAATTCTGTCTTATTTCACCTTTTGCCAGCTTATAAGGGGCTTGCAAAGTTGTATTTACATCCAAGACTTACACAAAATAGGATAGAATATACATTTATAAATTAGTTACAAAACAAGCAGATTATAGGCGCATTTGGGGATAACATGCAATACTAACTGTTAGTGTCTACCTCTCCTCCTGATTGTTCTCCTTTATAATACCTTTTTGCCATTTTTTGCCTCTGTCCGTGCTCCTAAGCAGAGTAAATATCCTGCTGGCAGCTCACTGGCAAGAAAAGAGAATGATGTGAACAGATACTGTGCTCCTACATTCACCTAATCCTAATATTTTCCCTGGCACTTATCTTAATTTTTTCCTCTCTTCCACTATTTTCCTGGTCATTGTTTGATAGTTGTAAGTCCACATGGCCAGAGGAACAGTCTTTTTACAGACCTCCTTTTATCATCACAATTGTGTCTTGTTTAACTTGACTATTTAAATGTCTAAGAGTCAGCATCATCCAGTTATGAAGTGGACTGGGCAGTAATCCAGCTCTTTCTGTTAGAGACAGACATTTGTTTTTTTGCACTGGAAACAAATTACTTCCAAATGCTGGAAATGTAAGAAGGCTTTTCAAGAAAAGGTTTTCAGGTGTTTATAGAACAAATTAGTATAAAATAGTTTTCAAAATGCTAAGCCCAATTTAAAATAAATATTTAGTACTTTTAGGAGTAGTGAAAATACAGCACTAGGAAACTTAATTCACTGATCTGTAGCATGCATAAAAAAATAGGGTGAGGGCACACTGGTGTCAAATTCCCCATGCATATTTCTGTTGTGCCTCACTGGGTTGCATGCATAAAAAATATAGTGTTTTGTGTGGGTAGTTTTTGCATGAGACTACATGACTGGCTGTGTGTTTGATGATATGGCTACACAATCAGAAATTGAACTGATAACTGTTAGTTTACAACAGTTTTCCATTCAATTCCTGATCTAGATTATCAAGATGACTGGAAAATTAAGTTTTCATTGGCCTGAAGGTTGATTTTTATGCCTCATGCAGCATCACATAGGCACTGTCTCATTCAGAGAAAGACAAGCTAGTCCTCCACAGCTGTTACCTGTCCCTTTTGATTTTATGGTGTCTTCCTTGTCTCCCGCACACCTTCCAACTTTCACAACAAATGTAACACATAATTGTCCTACACATGTGGCTCATCTCAGAACTGCTCCATCCTTGCAAGCGCATCCATTCTCCCTTCTCAGCACCCCTTCCACAGCATGGATTTCTTCATCGATTTCTTACTCATTTTAGATACGAGACTGCACGTCTGAATAGACTTTACACTCCTGCTGTTGCTGTATCACTCCTTTAAAGTGTTCCCAGTCTCAGTACGTCCTGGCCTCTCTGGCACTAAGGCTAATTGATATCCAAAAACTAATGATATCCATAAGCTAATTGCATCCATAAAATAAAATTCTTACCCTCCAAAACAAGGTCAGCATTTCCAGACTGCTGACAATCAATGATCCCTAAATGGTGCTAGTTCCCAGGAATTGCTTGGTGGAGCCCTACCTGGCCCTGGCGAAAGCTATGCCAGAGACTGTGGCCAGAGTTGCACAGTGGACAGCTGAGTTCCAGTTCTGACGCTGTTTAGTTTATTGGTCATATATATATAGCCACAAAAAACCACAAGTTGCTGTGTATTAACAGCTCTAAAGAGAGGTTTCTGCTGTCGTTCCTCATGGCTGTTCGAGTATGTCTGCAGAGCTGAGATTTCAGAGGTTCTGTAAAGGCAGAGGTTCAGAGGTTCAGGAAGGCTGGGGAGGGACTTTTTACAAGAGTGTCCACTGACAAGACAAGGGGAAATGGGTTTAAGTTCAAGGAGAATAGTTATAGATTGGATCTCAGAAAGAAATTCTTCAGTACGAGGGCGGCAAGACTTTGGAATAAATTGCCCAGAGATGTTGTGGCTGCCCCCTCCCTGGAGGTGTTCAAGGCCAAGTTGGACGGAGCCTTGAGTAGCCTGATCTAGTTGAGAGGCGTCCCTGCCCATGACAGGGAGGTTGGACTAGATGATCTCTAAGGTCCCTTCCAGCCTAGGCCATTCTATGATTCTATGATTCTGTGTTCAGCTCTGAGAGCTAATGATGTCCCTGGGGATTCCGCTGCAGAGCTGTTACAGGTCTTCCTCACTGCACCAGCCTCACTGCACCCACCTCTGCAGCTAAGCTGGGACTCCCCACATTAACACATCTTTGATTCAAAGCAGGAGGGCATGAGGACCTGAGGAATCCATCACTGTTTACTAGCAAGACACATTTAAGTGTGCATGTTAAGTTGCTCTGAAAAGCTGAAACCCTTTGGCTAAGTTTTCCCAGAGCACTGTAGTTCAGGGCAGATATCTGCCCCACAGGATATCAGCTTGATTAGTAAAAGATTGACAAAGCTCTAAGAAGCTTACCGTAGGTTGTGGGATATGGAAAATGTTGGCCAGTTTTTGTGACTGACATGGCTGATCTGCCAATTTAAATTAAATCTCTAATTTAAATACACTACAAAAATCAATGTTTTTATTTTAAAAAAGGCATCTAGAACATGTTCTATATTGCCATTAGGTTTATGTTCATTAGATCACTGAGATGTACTTATGATGATGATTCTAGGATATGTAGTTTTAGATACTTTATGATCAAGAACGTATGAGTATGCCAGTAGCTGTGAATCTGGCTTTGTGTCTTCAGCTAGTCTCCTTCATGATTCCTTGATATTCCTCTTGCTTTCTTTTTATTTTGAGCTTAAGTGCTGCACGCTAAAAAGGTATGTGTAGTGACGAATGGCATACAATATTTCGACAATTTCAAAAAGAGTTGTGAAAGAAAAAATTCAGAAGTTTGCTGAGGAGACAATTATTTAAAGTGCCTTTAAAAAACAGGGGGTTATTCAGGATTTAAGAGTTGCTTGACTTGTTTTTAGAAATTCTCCCTATCATCATATTGCACTTTAATCAGTCTGTGACTCTGTATACATCACCAAGAAGATAAATGGCTTTTAGAGATGTGTATTTTTATGCTTGATGAAAATGACTCCCCCTCCATTTTTACTCTGAAGCAGCTTTTCTTAAAGTTTAAAAGCAAGTGTAAAATAAGGACAGAATCATGACAGTGCTTCCCACTTAGAAATAATTTTTTTCCTTTTCATTACCTTTCGTTATTTTTGAGTGCATCTATTCTAGTTGCTGCCTGAAAAAGGGCATTGCATGGAACCTGGTTCTCAGACCCCAGCAAGGGTCGGAGGAGTTTGCTATGGCAGGAACAGTGCTGGGAAATCACAAATCCCAGTGTCTCCAGTAGGGAAGCGCGGTATTTACAGGATGATGCTTCCTTCCTTTTTGGGCAGCTCTGCAGACAGCTGTGCTGAGGGGGTGGAACTAAACCTCTGCCCATTCTTGAACATTTACGGCTCCTCGAAAAGAAATTTTCTTATCATCCAGCAAACAATGAAGGAAGAATAATTAATTCCTGTTACTGAGATACATCAGGTAGCTTTAAACAAGCTCTCTGGGTGTTCCCTAAGGTAGCTTAAACTGCAGAAAATCCAGAGATACAATGACTGGACAGACCAAATTTCCTGAACTCACTCACTCTAAATTAGTGCGTTGGGTGGATCTTTGTAGCTGAATTAGAACAAGTGACTATTTGCATAAGTGGAATAAGTCAAAGATGACTCTTCAGTTAACACAGAAACCAAAGCTGATGCAGTACTTAAAGTATGACAATCATCTTTACTTTCTGTGCTGTGCCGAAGCAACACCAAATTTGTCTCCTGAATAAATTCATTTGTCATCTCTTTTTTTTTCTCTTTTGAAATGTTACAGTGAAAATTAAAACAGCCAGGCTTTTAGGAATAAAATCTTTTGGATAATTCTTAAGGATAAATGAATAATAGCTTTATACACTTCATAATTTTTGACAGCTTGCATATTTTTCTGTTTATTTAATTTTTTCTCCTTTGTTGCTTAGTGCAAGTACTATAGGGTGACACATTGTCAGAGGCAGATGATGCAATTTGCTTAACACAGAGTCCTTTAAAACACATAAAGAATTATAGAAAGATTTTTCTCTGATCAGTGTTCATAACAGTTAAGATTTTGTTTGCACTAAGAGTTGCAACAATAGGTAAGAATTTATCATTTGATGTAGTATCTTTTCCTCTAAAGAATAAACTGAATGAACAAAATAAAAGTAGACTTAGCAAGGTGAAATAATCTGCAAAAGATAAGATGTAAGTTGAATTTGTTTTTAAACACAAGAAGTGTTCTGGGTTTACTGTTGGCAGATATATTGGATGAGCAATTTGTGGCTGTTTTTTTAAAACAGGAACTTTATTCAGAGTACGGGGGAAAAAATTGCAAGACAGATTACATTCTGTGGCTCCCTACCTTAATGCTACCACGTAATTAATCAATGTATTGGAAGGGAAGATTCTTTTGGAAGTATTGTAATGTGATGAATATTTCAAATTTGACCTAGTTACAGTGGAATAGTAGGAGCTGAGAAACTATCACACTTTCTTTTAGTTTCCTGTGTTATGATGAAAATTACCATAAAAACTTTATTTGAAATAAAGATTCACTCTGCTTGTGGTGTCCCAAAACAATGCCCTATTTGATTGCATCTTCATTGGTCACATTACTGTAATTATTAACTGTTTAATTCTATCCTGGAAATCTACTCAAGACATTATGTTTTAGCACAAGATGGAAAGTTCTACTTCCTTGAAATTATATAGATGAATGACTAAAACATATATTCCAGAGCTCTTAAAGGGAGATTACTCCTTAGTTCTGAGTCTTTACAGTAGATGCTACATTTTCCAACAAGACCTTAATGGTCCCATTTGTTAAATACATTTGTCTGAGTCTGGAATCAAAGTAAGCATGTGCATAGCTGTTTGTAAGTTCAGAGGCTACTTAGTGAGAATGAATTTTAAGAAAACCAGTACTAATAGCAGTAATATACTGGGTTGTGGGGTTTTTTTTTTGTTAGAAAAGATTTAAAAGGGAATAGTCAAATTGAAAGAAAACAGAAATATCTAATACTTTATTCTGCTGATGTGTCTACTGCAATATTGCCAAAATTTTGACTTAACTAATTGAAAACCTAGTCTTTAGTTCTTCTTGAGAATGAGGTGTGTGAGAATGGTTTCGTTGCTGGGTTTGGTTTTATGGGTTTTGATGCTGTATTTTTTGTCTTGCAATGATTTGCAGAACACAGATACCAGTGAAGGAAAAGAAAAAAAAAGCAGCAGTATAACTACTGTAAATATTTTATAAAATGTCCATCTGAAGCCCCTCAGCCTCTGGTTATTAGAGGCCACACTGTAGAGACTGACAGGGTAAATTACCAGTTAATGTTTACACAACAAAACATATGCCCAGTACAATATCCTACACTGATGTTACTGAAACCAGAGTCCGGAAATGTACAGTGGAAACAAGACGTGGTACTTTTCTTGTGCCAACACAAACAGCAATTACAGCACAGTGTGAGAGAAGTCATAAGAAATACTACTGCATATCAGTAGTTCAACAAAGTCAGCACTTTTGTGTAATTGCAGGGGAAAAGGGCTGAAAAACATTACAGATCTCAGCAAGAAATGGCCCTTTATACTTTTAAACTGATCCTTGATAAAACAATGCTGGGGTCATGAGAAGGCTACTCTGCCAATTTTGCTTCACTGTGGGATCCATTGACATCTGGCTGAGCTGCGGAAGCTGGAAAACTTCTTTAATATTCTCTTGACAGTAAAATGGACATGTGGAAAACATTCTAATCTGTTAATCTTTGGTGCTCCTGAAGAAAAAGGACATTTGGCTTTATACTTTGTGATGATAAATATCAAGTCTCCAGATCTAGCTGTAAATAAGTTAAAAGCATTTAAATGGAGAATACAGGTCTTATTTTCCAAATAGGGGGGAAGATGGATATGCACCTGTGTAATCCAGATGATGTGGTAAATGCCAGGAGTTTTTTTCTAAGGGTAGTTTACCATATATCTTGATATTCAGCTTTTCTTTACTCTGAGTATGTTTTGTCAATGAATATTGGGGAGTGGAATCTATGAACTTCCTTACATCCTACAGACTAAAATAGACTAAAGTATTGCTTCACTCAAGGGATTATGAAAATAGAATTAAGAGAGATTCAAAGTAGTAGTTATGTCTGAATAAAAAGTGCAGGTTTTATTTAACAGCACTAACTATACAAATTATTTTTGGCCTAGACTTTAAATCTAATATGGTGTGATAGTGAGTGATGGAGATACACATCTATTCAGCTTGAGCCCAGATGCACAATTCTTCCTTTGTTTTGTGAACAACTAAAACAATGCATAAAGGTAACACTTTTACGTCCTTGATGAAAGTTAAAGTGAATTCCCAGTTCTAAGAGGCCAATTATATCATTATAACACAAGTACCCTGACGGAAATGTGTGATTGACTTCCTTTAGAAAACTTAAAGCAACTTCTTTTGCAAAATAAGTAGCGTCAGGAATAAGCTGTTTCTTTTTTTATTATTATTTCTCAAAAAAAGATAAAAACACAACAACACTTTAAAAGGTGAAACCGGACTTTTGTTATCAGAGACAATCAGGTCCTTTCTGCCTGTTTATTTATGAATTCTGATACTTCATTGATTGTTATTGAGATCTGCAAGAGGAATCAAACCTATGAATTTCAGCTGCAGATTAGAAAAAAATAATTAAAAATA
>NW_009718789.1:108005-120932 GCF_000703405.1 Apaloderma vittatum | reverse complement strand
GAAGCTGCCGGCCCGCATGCACAGGGGTTATTTTTTGGGTGGTAGCACACCCAGATCTGTAGTGCTTGCCTGAGTTGAGGACCACTGTGATTAATCAAAATTACTGCCTGTTGTTGCAGAGTAGAGAAACGTAACAGCAGCTGTCAAAAAATACTGTAAACTGTCTGAAGTAAGCTGCAGCTCTGGGTGGGTATACATATTAAGATAATAGTATTGAAGTGGATATAAATATTTCAGAATTTGTTCTCATGTTATCTGTGGCCTTGTTGATGAAGAAGAGATTCAAATAAATTTTAATTTTTCATTCTTCTTTTACTTGTCTCAGTCCTGGCTAGAATTAAAGAATGAGTGAAGCTAACTACAGGTTTTTTTGTAGTTGGTTTTGCTGTCAGGTTCTTATTTTCTTGTGACTTTGATACTGAAGGAGATGTTTAGTTTTTAAACAGAGTGAAATTAAATGGAATGGACTTAAAAAATTAGGCAATAATTGTACTGGTTTAATATTCTATTAAATAATTGGGTATCTGTTTGTGAAGAACAGCTTATGAGTTGTTGTAGTCCAATAGCTCAACTGTGTTAACACTTATAACGCATTAAAAATGAGCTGGAAAT
Organism: Apaloderma vittatum; assembly: GCF_000703405.1. NCBI lineage: Eukaryota > Metazoa > Chordata > Aves > Trogoniformes > Trogonidae > Apaloderma > Apaloderma vittatum. The sequence continues at coordinate 120,320 of NW_009718789.1, read as the reverse complement.
AGGAGACGAGCAACATTATATTCTGGTTTTATACTTTGGTACACTTCAGGCACCTGAAGGTGTGATGGGAATGGTACCTTTATTGGGATTTACCCTATTTACTTCAATTCAAATTCACTCCAGATGGGCTTAGGACAACACCTCTAATCAGTTCTATGTAGTATCATAAGTGTCATGTAGTACTAGTATTTTCTTAGATGGATTCTTCTGACCTGGAAGCGCATATTTTGAAACACCAGTTCGAGGGGTGAAAACATAGATGCATAATCCCGTGCAAGACCAGGAGGTATCTGAACACTTGAACCATTTTTCTTTCTATTTTGATTCCAAAGAGTCTCTGTCTACAGACACTTAATTCAGATTGAGACAAAGTCTTATGTGTCTAAACACCACAATAAAAATTGTTTTAGCTACCTTTATTTTTTTTTTTGCCAAGAGTTGCAGCAGGAAGGAATGAAGATTATTTAAAATAATAACAAATTAATTTGAGATCGTTCATCTTAACCACGATGACAGCATGCACAGTTACTGCATCATAGCTGTAGTTTTTAAAATTTAAATTCCTATGGCAAAAAATGGAAGAATTGCATTGAACTTGAGTAAGTAAGTATATCAAAGTGGGAAGAAAAGACTTTCTTGAAGTTTTATAAATAATGGAAAAGAAATAAAAAAATGTTGAGGTGCTTTAGACCTGGTATTTTAAAAATTTGGTAGGTATGCAGAAGCTTTTGGTTGATTGAGGAAACAGGTTGGGTTTCTCAGCCATTGAAATACACAATTTAGCTTCTCTTAATAGTTACAGTGATGGCAACTCTTCAAAGCTGGAAATGCATGACTGCTGTGTAGGTCAGCAGCAGGTTCATGAACTGGATACATTTTAAATGTGTTCTGTTGGCCCAATGTCAGGGAGTTGCAAAGAGAGAAGAGGTGGAATGAGGCACAAGGCTGGATGTCAGACTGGATGTGTGAAAAGTGGCTTCACCCTACTGTGGTGTTGTTGGATGGTATGAAAGAACAATGTTACATTAAAAGGTGGGAGCAGATAAGAGTCGTCCTATTTTACCTTAGCGTTACTTTGGTCTAGAGTGACAACTTAGTTTCTGAAAATAATTCCAAAATATCAATATTTAAAGGCTATGCTTCTTTATGGAGTTAATATTAAGAAAATGCACTCAGTTCACTATAAAGTACATACAGAAAAATCAAATTTTGCTGTTATCAATGTGGCAAACAGTTGTGTGGAACTTTGTGATCAAAAGGGAGTGAGTAAAGGTGTTGCAAACTGGTGGTTTATAAATATTCTGTTAACTTTGGTATGTGCAATGTGCTTTCTTCTATTTTGTGAACTTCCTACTTTTACCAGTGTGTGTAACACTCCTAAAATACCTTGTAGACAAAGTTAGTGTTTTTTTCTTTTCAGTAGGCCCCTTGGTAATCCTGGATTGCCCTATTTTAGGAGGGTTGATCCAATCAAAGGTGAGATAGGATAGCTAAGCGATGGCTGACAATTATTTCTATTTTGCCCTCCTCCTTCCCAAATGGTGATTTGCACTGGTTTTATGTTCCTGCTCTTCCTCTGTTTGCGGTTTTGGTTTTTTTTGTTGTTGTTGTTGAGATGTTGATGTCACAGCTGAGGAATCTGAAGGCATTTTATTTGGTTTTCAATCAATCTCTTAAAAAACAGTGTTTCCTATTGAGTAAGGTAATAGTTCTAATACATGACAGTTTATTCTCTGCTTTATTCTCGTAAGAAAAAGTCTGACTTCCTTAAATATCTCATGGCTAGTTTTTCAGTGACGGTTCCAAATCTTCCAGAGAACGGTTAAATCCTTACACTCCTTTTTCTGCAACACACTTGTAGGAATACCTATAGATTCTGTATTCTCTTTTATTTTTGCTGAAGTACAAGAAATCAGCTTAAATTAAAACCCATTATCTGATCTTTGAGTTGGCTAACTATCTTGGAAAAATGCTGTTCTGCTTTCCTGAAATGTCTTCTACCTTGAACCCCCAGCTTTTTAGTCGTTTTAAAGTTGACTGTGCTCGAGGAGTTGTAATTCTTGGAGAAATAATTCTTTATACAACATGCAGATGAATTTGATCTGTTGTAAGTGTATTCCTGTGTACTCCTTTGAAAAGAAAAAAGGTGTCAGTAGCTAATTACCAGAGCCACCAATTATGCTTTTGCATATTTCCATCCTCCTTAACTGGTATTCAATTTTTAAGAGCCTTTTAATGTCAATAGAGGACACTCGGGTATTTTTATAGAACTTGGACTGTCAAATGGCAAGTCCAGTAGGTAATACGCTTTCTTGTATCCTGTAATCCTGAAGGGATGTGGCATACTTCACTGATGACTTTAAAGTTCTGAGTACAGCCACAGGGGGGGCTAAATAACTTCATTTATGTCCTGGTAGTCTCTTGCTAAGTAGGTTACCTAGGTCTGTTCTAACGGTCAGGTTTCCATTTCAGCTTAATTGTAGACAAGTATCACTCAGTTTGTCAGGAGTAGAAGAGGAACACAGAGAGTGTCTAGAAAGAATTCAACTTTGGGATACTGAGAAAAGAATTGGTTTTTAGGTCTAAGAGACAAAATATTTTTGAGATAGCTAATATTCCTTGAGTTTCTTAAATTCCTTTAAAATATCTATAATTGTCTGAAGCTGCTAAATCTTGCAAGTTACTGAAAACTAATGAATGTAGCAGAAGGTTTTCCATAATTAAGAAAAACAACTTACATTCATAGATGACCTCTTGAAAACAGGCTGTTATATCACAGTAATATCTTTTCTCTGGAGCTTGCTAGGGAAAACTTCACTGGAAGCTGGATTTTTATAGAAACTTTGCTTGGTTGCTTCTCAGTGCACTAGAATTATGAGTGAGCCAGTCTCCTGCAGTATTCTGTGTCCTCACATAACCTTCAGTGGTAAGCAAAAGTAGAACTGGCTATGAAACACTGTAATGATTAAAAAGAAGATATTTATGTTTGGAGATAAGGCCTAAATAAGTTCAAAAATCTCTGCAGTAATATAACCAAGAAAAAAAGCAGTAATGACAGGTGTACTGAATCCTGTTAATGATTATCATAGCTTTAATTGTACTCTTCCTTTACCTTTTTATGGTTTCAGTATGGAAAAACTTGTTTGTGAACTGATCTGAAAATAAAACCGTTGTTAAATGAGCCATGCTTTTAGAAATTTTTAATTGGCTTATAGCCTACTAGAATAGTCATGAGTTGTTGAATGTATTTCATGGTGGGTTTGTTTTTTTAAATACTTAGAGAATTAATTCTACTTTACAGGAAGTTTGTGAAAATTTTTGGGAGTATTTACAAAACTTTCTTTATAAAATAGTACTCGGGTTTTCTAGTAATCTCTTTCTGTCTCAGTCGCATGCCTCATTAATCCTTTTAAAGTTTGTTAATCTTCTTAGATCACATTTAAAAAAAAAATTAAAAGTAAATTTAAAAAAGGTAGATGCTTTTGCATGGATATGTTTTAGTGACCACAGCTCTGCTTTTGGTGAAATGTTGCCTAATGGAAATGTAAAAATTACTTAATGATATTGATACTTTTCTGCTTATATTTTGAAAGTTTTCTTTTTTCTCTGTCTGTGTTTCTCAAATAATTTTTTGTGACAGTGTTTATAGTACTTGCTATGCTGTTGCTTTCAAAAAAAGCCCACGGTTAAGACTGTTGTTCAGAATCATATCCAAATAACCTGTTTGTACACTGAACAGTAAAACAATTGAGGATGATACTAAAAAAAAATTGAAAAAACGAATTTTTTTTTTTTTTTTTTGCTGTAAAACTCGTGGAAGTGTTTAGCTCCTGTACTTTCAAATGATGCAGATTAATTCTGTGGCAATTAACAGGTTAAGGCAGACTTTTGAGTAACTTGAAGCTTGGAAGCCACATAAATATAATGCTATGGCTGACGTAATAATCCTTGGCGTTACAGTACAGCATAATACCACACTAATGCAGTTGTATGGCTCCAGGGTTGCATCCAGTCTGCCAAGTGCACAAGCAGAGCTTGTTCATATCTCGGCATCTAAGGACAAATGTGAATTCCTGAGAGTGGTTGGGATGGCCAACCTCCTCAGCTTCTGAGGGTCTTAGACACAAAAAGATTTCTTCTAAAAAAGGTGGTATACTTCATGAATAATATGATGAGTTCTAACACTTTATGCTGTATATGCATTCTGTATGGAAACCTTAGCAGTAGTCATGAGGAGGAGAAATACCCAAAGAGAGTAACAGAGAAGCCTTGTCCTGCAGCTTTGAGTCTTGTTAAGAGGAGGTATTTGAGAGCAAGTTCAGGTCCATATCACCCTTGGACCCTCTGTAGGTCTCCTAGGTCAGGTGGAAATAATGAAATACTTACTTACATGTCAAAAATCCACTACTAGTAAAGTCCTTATAGCATGCTGATCATTCCATTCTTTCAGCAAACCATGCAAAGAAATAGAAATAAAAGTAAGTAGAAATAAATATAAGTAGAAATAAAAAAGAAAGTATGTAACATTTATGTAATATACCAAGTCACACATATGGGATGAAAATAAGAGTAAGCAATAGTCACTATTTCAGTAATGCTGCACAAGATGGTTGTCAGGTGGCATAAAAATACCTGAGAGTAAAAACAAAGATTGTAAAATTGTCATTAATAGCATGGATGTTGGAGATATTAACAAAAATATTTCCATGTGATCCAATGGTCTAATCACTAGCTCAAAGTCATGAAAAAAGATCATAGGCAAGATCTGTCCTGCAACAAGATTAAGAGCTTTATTCTTCCTGGAGAATCAAATGGAAACTTGGAAGAACTTTATCAGGTTTAAATCACTGTGCTCTAGTCACACCAACAAGTCTAGTACGCATTAGAACACTATGGTCTGCATTTCCTTATATTTTGCTATTTGTTTTTTCCTTAATGAACAAATCTAGCTTTATTCTCCAGGAACACTGGCACACACATATCCATGTAAAAAGAAAAATACGAAAACTACAGAATGTTAGATATGTTATTAACTTGAAACTTAGCCCAGATACCTCTCAATAACATAACCGTTAATAACATTATTAAGTTCAGCACTGACTGTACTGTCCTATGCAGAATAGGCTTAAATGACAAAACAAGAGTAATTTTGGCTGCAGTCATACAGAAAGCTTAATTCTATAGTAGTTTGCTACTGAAATTACTTATTCAGTTGGGCAAGTCTTAATAAGCAATGTTTATATATGTATGTTTATAATATACATTTATAATATATTGTAATATATAAGTAATAAAGAATATGCTTTTTACTATCGTAACTGAATGCTAGAAGAACTGAAAATGAGAAATGAAGTTAATTAAAAATGGCTGCACAAAGTTTATATGTGGTATATTAAATAGAAATGACATTGCAGTTTGGATTTTGTTCTTCTATATGTGAAAGCATTCTGGAGATCTGGATGTGTGGATTTGTTTTTGTTGGTTTTTAATTGTATTCTTCTAACAAAGATGTGCCACCTTCCTCAACTGGGATATTAGGTAGCTTTAATTGTAGTGGGTTTGGGGTTTTTTTTGTTGTTTCATTTTGGTTTTTTCCCCCCTACTTGTTCTAAGTGGGCCCAGGACGGAAGTGTGTTTATTTGCTTCTTTCATGGAGATGCTTCTCACATTAGTGAGAAAAAAATTGTGGGTTTATTGTTACTGTTGTTGTGTCCTCTGACACATAATCTACGAACTGTTTTGACACCAATGTGGCAGGTAAAACTGAATGCAAAAGAAGACTTGGTGAAGCTAATTAATGTTTTGTATGTACTAATTGATAAACAACAATTAGGACAGTTCAGAAGCCCTGCTTTTCACCAAAGCTTCAACTTTGTGAAACAAAAAGTCCCACAGCCGTGACATGGAGACTGTGAGTTTTTGAGTTGAATTTTTTTCTCCCTTCAAGACTTGATACAGCTGATTGTAGAAGTATCAGAGGGATGGACTAAACTGAGACTCTCTTCAGTAATATAAGGACTTCACTTTGTCTGTGATGAGATGTTTCTAGACACTTCTTGCAGTTTTTTCCATTCAGGTAGCCAAAGCCTGCCTCTGCCCTGCAAGGGAAACTGTGTTTTTGAAGACTGAAGAGCATGAATTACTGTAACCTGACATTTATGAAGGATTTTCAAGCTTGTTGAGTTTCTTGTGGCTTTTTTTTTTTTTTTTTTTTTTTGAAAAAACCTCAAACCTCAGTCTTCATCAAATTCTACCATAAAAGTTTGGAGTGTAAAGGGTTGTCATTTCCACAGCAGGGGAGGTGTGGGAGTGAGCCACTATGTGGAATGCTTGTGCTCTTATTTTTCTCATGGAATATGAGAATATGCTGGAGATCAGTTAGGGAAACTGAAACATTTGCTGTCTTTTAATGAATCTAAAGTAGGGATTGAGGTCAAAAATCTGCTTTTTAAATTTTTTTTTTTTTGAGTAATGCGTAATTAAACTGTGGAAGTCATTGTCTTAGAATGTTTGGGGGTCCAGGAGACTAATATTAAAAAAGAGGGTGGGACTGATTCATGAAGTAGTATCTGTCAAGCACAGTGATAAGGGTATAATTTAATCCTGAGAGTTTGGGAAGTGTTGTTGCCAGGTTTAGAGGCAAGTTTCCGTACCTGGCTTTCTTTTTGTCTATTTCTCCAGGCATTTGTTACTGCCGGAGATAAATAGAATGGCTTTCTTCTTTTCATTAACTACGTGAGCTGTTATTTATTACTGGTCCCATCCATAAAAGCAAAGCTATTGATACTAATAGTGTGTACAGTGGATTTCATGTATTAAAATGTTACCTTATTGTACAAGATAAACTTTCCTCTTCACTTTGCAGATTTTCAAATAGTTCAGAAAAAAATAGTTGGATTTGAATTGGTTTTCCTTTTCTGAGACTTTTTTGGAGTTATTTTGGTGTTGGCTGACTTCCTAGAAGGAAAACGCACTCCCAGCTATTGAGCTGAGAGTACCCTCAAGCCTAGTGAGTTGTATTTTAGTTACTTCTTGTTTCTGAAGAACAAATGTATTGTGAAAATGCAACACACACCACAAACTGTAAACTGTGAGGCAGTATACCTCTTTGATACAACAATGGCTTTCGAAGTGGTGTGACCAAACTGCCCTATTACAGGAGTGAAGTAGGAGTGAGTTGAAAGTATTGCAATTAGTTTTTCCTGTCTATATTCAGCCTGGGTGAAAGATGTTTCTGACGTGAAAAACATGAGTCATTTGGCATATCGTTGGCAAGGGAAGAGTAAGGTGCTTTTGGCACTTCTCTCCTGGAAGCTATATTGTAGTTGCTCTTGAGAAGCTGCGGAGAGGCATACATAGAAACTGCTGTAAAAGCTTAATGTTCTTAATAGGCGTATGTTCAGTCTTTTAGCTGTAAATATGCTGGATTGCATGTTGGCTTTGAGTGGAGGTGAGTAAGGTGCTTTTGGCACTTCTCTCCTGGAAGCTATATTGTAGTTGCTCTTGAGAAGCTGCGGAGAGGCATACATAGAAACTGCTGTAAAAGCTTAATGTTCTTAATAGGCGTATGTTCGGTCTTTTAGCTGTTAGTGGAGGTTATGGTGAGAGGAGGATTGTTTTGAGAAATGGATTGATATGTATGGATCTGTATCACACTCTTACAAAAAAACCCAACAATTTTGGTATCCTTAAAAAGAAAGAAGAGCCAGACTTTGACTTTTTTAGATGCTGTATAGGCAAGTAAAACAAAATAAAATTATTTTAATTCAATGACTTAATACCATTCTGGAGTCTTCAGTGAAGATTTGGGCCTGCTTTCAAAACAAGGGACTGTCTGAATGGAAAGGTCTCTTAGAAATCCGGATGCTTTCCAAATAAAAACTGGCTAAAAGGCATGGAGAATTGTTTCTCTTTTTCCTAGATGTACTGTTTCTTTTCTCTGTAGAGATAGGAAGCCAGCATAACTGAGCTGGTGATTTGCCAGAAAACACAAGCTGTATTGTTTTAATAAATTTGTTTTTTCCTCTTGTAGTTTTTTTTTTTTTTTGGTAGGAGAAGAAGCTGTTTATAATCCATATAGTTAAATAAAATCCATCTGTGGCCTTCTAGTGAAAATACAAGCAAGGAAGGATGCAACCAAACAAATCTATGTAATATATGTTATAAAATGTGTTCAGAACAGCTTCCATCTCTGCTATTTCGTTCTAGAACTTTGATAATTATTCAACACTGGTGACTTTGCTTATAAGCTGCAGTACTAATACAAGTATTACTGTTGAAAGCTGAAGTTATGTTTAGTCCTGATTTTTGTCTAAAAATGGAAATATGTATGTTGCAGACAGGTTTGTTTGGTTCAAGGAGAAGGATGAAATTAAATATGGGCAAAAGAAGAAAATATAAGAACTAAAATGTGTATCTCTTTGCAGGTTGTGATATTAAATAATAGGTATCTTCTTGTGTCAGGCAGGACATATATATATTTGTGACGTATTGTGGAGAAAGCTTATGTGCGTGACTTGTGTAAACGACAGGGAAAACAGTGGGAATTCCTGAGTGGTATTTGTCCCAACTTCTGAGGTATGTGGACTCTTCTGTGCAGAACAACAATTTCCTGTAGTTAGGCTACTTGGCACTTTGGCCATACCACATCAAGCTGATAGCGAAGATCAGTTGGCTAATGGAAACAGTGATTAAGGACCTGAATTTTCCTGAGGCTCCAGGGTGATAGTGAAACAGCTGCTGTTGCAGGCAGTGGAAAGTATGAATAACTCTTGCCTGGGGTTGTATAACTAAAAGAATAATCGGATCAGAGGCGAGGTTAAATCATTGTGACTTCTATTAAAAACGCTCTTAGCCCCTGTGTTCACGCCTCGTTACAGCATATAATTTAAGGACACTAAATAGAGCCCACCTATTAGGCATGAGCAGATAAAGCCTTCACATCAGGAGTCTTGAGAAGGGAGTGTGGGGGGAAGGTCCTTTGTCTGAGAGGTGTATCATAACTTCGTACATGTTTTAAATTTTTTATTTCTTTGGTATATGCCAAGCATATACCTAGCCTATTGAGGATTAAGTGTAGTAAGTCTTCAGAGGAGAGAGTTTTTCCTTAACTACTTGAGATACTGCTATGTCTCTTGTTTCTTCCTTAGTAAGTTGCCAAAATAAAAATGTTCTTATCAATATTAGAGTGCAGTGATGTTTTCATGCTGAACTATATTGTTGTTCAGCAATGTTAATTGAAGCGTAAGTTCATAAAAAAGCGTTGCCTTGAATATTCAGGAAATTATAATAGTTGCAGGAAGTATTTTTTAATTCTGATCATTTTTCCCTTTCAATCAATGCAGATGTGTTCTTGCCACGTAAACAAATAAATTAAATGGATCCTGAAAGCTCTACTGCTAAGTACTTCAAAAGCTTTAAATGCCGGTGGTTTTTGTTGTCAGTAGTGTTTCAACAGCAAAATTCCCCTGAGGCATTTCTGATTAGGTCAGATGGTCATATGACTGTTTTGCTGGGGTGTTTTTAGTGCTAAGATATTGCCACTAGCAGTTATTCAGGCCTTGTGTTGCGATGTGTGGCTACTGCAACGAAAGAGTTACATAGGAAGCGTCACAAACTTTGTAGATGGTTAGGCTATTTGACTGCTAAAAAGCTGTAATTGATTATACTGTGGTATGTTTACAAATATAAATTGTATAATTTATCACAGTATCTAGTATGTCACTAACTTAACATGCCTGAGAAAATTACAGTGTGAGACATTGACCTTATCAAAAATGCATGTGACTTAAGATAAGAGAAGCCACAGAAGAGTCTGGATTTTATTTTTATGTTGTTATATGCTTTGGAAACTTCTAAGTGCGCGTAGTAGTATGTTCTTAGAAGTACAATAACTAATTGCAATTAAATTATTCTTCTGCTACCCACCCAGAACTTCCTTGAAAAATATTTTGAAACTGTCTTTCATTCTTACTTCATTGACCCCAGTGGAAAATTTCATTCTTTAAAGTTCACAAAAATACCAGCCTGCTTCTGAACAACTACTGTGATTTTCTAAAGGCTGCTATGTTAAAATATAACTTTTTTTTTTTCCTTGAATTTTGTTTTTCCCTTGGTCACAAGAGAATGTATCAGAAGAGTGGTCAGAATATGGAGACTGTAACTTTTAATTACTTATAACAACATATTTCATACTTAAGTTAAACAGATACTGTTGTCACCCTATAAAGAACTAGTCATTAAAAAAGCCTCAAAGCACATGCTGATTTTGTACAGTTTAGTCCTTATCTTCCTTTTAACTTTGCACAACCTTTTGTAGTAGTTTTGGCATATTATAGTCGCATTTTTAATTGATAAATAACTATTTATACGTGTGTGTTTTTTTTAAAATTTCATCAGGATTATGGTCATATCTTCATTAAGTATGATGGTTCCTGTACCTGTCATAGCTGAAAAAAACACTGTAACAATTTAGAAAAATGTTTTGGAGACAACTCCTGCTTTAATTTTCAGAAATGACAGCTAAAGATGAAAAGAAAAAGCACCTAATAAAATAATCATTTGTGATGCAGGTTTACCCAAAAAAAAAAAAAGCCAAAGTAATACCTAGATTGTTTCACCTGTTAACCATCTTCGTCATTTAAAGGATAAACTGGATACTCTAGGTAGAATTTGACACACATATGGAGACTGAATTTTAAGTATAAGCCGTATTAAGTGCACCAGAATGGCAACTGACAGCACGCAGCAATGCATATTTGTACAACCAGAAATGCCCCAAGCTCCCTGCTTTGCTTGTAGAAAACAGAAGCAGCCGAACCAAAGTGAGAGGAGGAGAGGTGATGAGTCAGGCTGCTGTGGAAGCATCCTGACAACACCGGCCTTGCTGTCATGGAAGAGCCCATACTTTCTGAGCAGCTGCCCTGCACTCCAGTGCCCTTATCACTAGGGCAGGGGCTTGCAGGGATTTTGAAAGCTTTGAAGTGGGCCAGGTAGATAACAAGGCTGCAGCTGGATAGCTGCCGCAGGTTATGAGTTGCTTCCAATAGCACGGGGCCCGGCTTCGGGGAGAAGCACCACAGAATTGTTACTGGGCGTTGGCAGCATTGGGTTATTCTTATGCATAAATTGCCCCAGTATTGTCAAACTATGGTCACATTCCTGCGTGAATGATCTGGGTTTCTGTGAGATTGTTGCCCCTTTGTCTCTTGTGTTTGGTCCATCCCTTCTGAAAATGCCAAGCGTACACTTAAAGCTGATGACAATTTTGAGATGTGTGCATGTTCAATGGAAACAAAATGGCTGGATTCTTTCTTGGAAGCTCTGAAGAGCTGCCTTCTAGATACTGTAAGTGGCAGAAAATTTTAATTTGCTAGCTAAAAATAATACCTACTATATAGAAGAATACCTACTGTACTACCTGCTGTAATAAACATCTGGCCCCGTAGATGATGCAGTCCTGAAAGTGTGTTTGAAGCCTAAAAGATATACAAAAATGTTTGCTAGTCAAAGCAAAGAACCAGTATAAAATTATGTGTAGCTACTTTATTCTTATGCGCTGCTGTTTCCATTTTTCCTCTCCGTAATGCACAGAAGTTCAGATGTTACAGAACACTGATTTTGAAGCTTTTATCTCTGAAAATGTTCTGATCTAGCTTTTTATTCAATAGCAGACTTTCATTAAATTAAGAAGTTTTTTACTGTCTTGTGGTAGATTCCGGTAGTAGTTGTCAGTGCAGGAAGTCACTAGAAATACTGAACAGACAAGGCATACTAGTTTGCAGGGGCAGTGAAGAAGAGTCTTGTATGACATAGCTGGGACCTGAACTGATGCCATTTTAGAGAGTCCTTTGGTCTGGGAAACGGATGATGACAGTGGTGTCTATTTTCTGCAGGGTGTTTCTTTCCCACAGTTAATCAGCTATTAAAGTTATTTGTAGTAGATCCATTCTTTTAAATACCGTGGTGAGTAATGAAACAGAAGGCATATGATGCTTTAAAAAGTAAAAATTCCTAGATAATAGGAGAGCAAGATGGAATGTTGAGAATTAACTTCTGATCCCTTAGTGGTTGATTGTAAACTGGAAAATACAAGTTACTTAAATCTGTGTTATCTGGGCTGCCTTTGCTTCCGTGTTTCCTCTTCCTAGGCTACACCTGGTTTAAACTCCCACAGCTCAGTGTTGGGACCCATAGTTCAACTGTAGTTGTTGGGAGGACAGTTGCCCCATCTTATTCTTAAAAATTGCTCAGGCATATGCTTTAAGTACGAGGGAAAGGATCCTGTGAAAGCCAAGTTAGAGGAAAACAAAAGCC
>NW_009718789.1:96344-107974 GCF_000703405.1 Apaloderma vittatum | reverse complement strand
GCGTTCAAAAACTGCAATGCAGCACAGCCACTTCCAGATAAGCTATCAGCAGTTTGCGCTAATACAGTCCAAAAGCTGAGGGAAGGAGCCCAGGTCCCTTTCAGGCCCTGCACGCCAGGGCGGGTCTTTGGCTGGAGATCCTGCTGCTCGTGGCGCTGGGGAGTTGACACAGCACCGCTAGCAGTTAGGCTGCGCAGTGGTGTTGGCTCGGAAGGTCAGGTGCCTTCTCTCTGAACAGCTGGACGTATCTAATGGGAGTAAAGGCTAGGCAGACTGAGAAGTTAACTGTGTGACGTACCATGAGAGTTTGAGGGGGAAATAGTAGTAGGGTCCATAAATCTAAAACCAAAGAATGACCGTAAACAAGTAAGTGCTGAAAAGCTTTTGAATGTGTCAACCCAACCAGATTGCCTTAAATCTTGAACAGTCGAATTTTTTTAATAGATCGGATGTGAGACACTGAAGTTTGCTACTGGGCAGATCTGGTTGCATTTATCTTATCGTATACTGGAGCCTCATCCATATCAGACAGAAAAGGCATTACTGTAATTGCTACATGCTGCAGTTACATTTAACTGCAGATGTAACAGTATGCAGTAGATCAGTTGACCATTGTTCCTAGTTCAGTAGTCTGGGATGGTTTGGTTGTGGGTTTTTTTAACTCTCTCCCATAAGGAGGAACATACCCTGGGAAGTCTTGTTGTTGCAAGCTGTTTTATCTTTAATGTACCTGGTGGTTTCTGAACCTCAAAACAGACAGCTGACCCTTTTTGGTATTTGACAATGTAGCTTCTCTTGTAAATTCACAAGACCGTGGCTTCTTAAAAGAATTGCTGGTAAGTTTTTTTTCTCAACACTTCTTTTTTTCCAACACACTTAATCTTTTAATGTGTTTGCATATTATTGTTTAATCTCCCTTCCCTTCCTTTCCCACTTCCCTCCCCTTGCTTGTTTTAAGTATCACTTTTTTTGCTGATGGTTCCAGTTAGTAGTTTGCATTGCATATTGTTTTATTTGAAGACTGTGATTCTTTTGCATTTAAATCTGTAAAAACCTTGTTGTAATATTTAGGTTGTGTAATGCAGAACTGGAAATGCTTGTTGTAAGCTCTTTTTTGCTCTGCTTGACAGGTTTGAAACGTCAGCTAAAATTTGAGAGTTGGCTTTAGGAGCAACTAAGGTAGTGCTTTCTTTAGAGGGTGCCAGCGAGTGACTTTGAGAAGTGACTGGTCTGTAGTGGTTAAAAATACGGAGTTTCTCTGCCTTGCAAAAAGAGTATCTGTTAATCATGCACAAACTGTTTTTATGCACATTAGTGCGTTTTCCTCACAATCAAACTTATGAAATAAAGTGCTTTATCTCCAAGCTTTTTACAGAAGTAGTTCAATCAAAAACCCAGTCCATCTGGAAAAAATGATAAGCTTTAACTGGTCACATGGGAAACATGTCTCTCTTTTTCTGTATTTACTTAAAGGCTAAATATACAATAGTAGTTTTTCCTTTGTCTAGGACGCTATTGTTGCGGTAACTTAATGAAGTTCCTCAGAAATACCTTGGAGAGTGGCATTAGTAGCAAACAGACTAAGAATAGCTCAGGGCAGCGCCCTGAAGGGGAGCTGTCTGCCTTTCTTCCTTGGCCGGAAAAAAGGCTTCACGGTTTTATTTTCCAAAACGCATTTGAGGGCCTGCAAGGTATTTGAAAGCACAAGGGAGACCTAAGAAATTACTGCCATGTTCAATATTTCACTGAAATGTTTTTGTTATTTAACTTTTACTGACAAACAGGAACAATTTTATAACATTGAAAACCTTCGATAGCACTGTTTTACTGACATGTATTATAATGTTTATTTCCAAAATTGGTAAAAATTAATAGAGCATAGAGTGTAAACACTCTGAGTTCAAAGGGAGGCTTAATGGAAGCCCAGCAGAACTTGCCTGAAGCAAGAATTGTAAAGTTCTTATCAAAATGAAAATTTTAAGTTATATTCAAGCTATGAGAAATGAGAGCAGTGCTTTGTCAGACTGTCTGGGAGGGGAGGAATGAGGTAATCGATTGCCCTTTTAAGCAGGAAGGAATGTCGAGTGAGAGAAATCAACCTGTTACCCTTCGCGTTGCATAGAGGCAGCAGCTCAAATAATAATGTGGAATGATGTTGCATGTAGTTTCACTGTACCCAGAGCTTATCTGCACACTAAGCAAAATTAAGTACCCTTAAATTTCTTAAAGAAAATGGGAGGAGATGAGGGTCTTGGGAACTACTTTGAAGACTCATTTGTTTAAGTAGTACTCTCCTGACTCAGGCTTGATCAGACAGAAGGTAACCAGAATTTTGATCAAGTACTGAAGTCAGCCTTACTGGTGTGTGCTGTGTTGAACTGACACCACAAGGGATTTTAGAAACCAGTTGGGCAAGTAGTTTTGGGGAGCTTGTAATTATTTCACAGTCCCTCTCTGTAAACTAACTCTTTGTAGTGTTGTGACTTCCAAGAAAAGAACAAACCTTTAACAGAAGATGCAAGTATTCAGGGAGACTCTAAGTTTTGTCACAAAAAAACCCCACCCAAAACCAACCTATTTCCTAGGGCATCTAAGACTGGAGTTCTAGTAAACGGGGATATAGAGGAAATGGAGTGAAAAATATGCATACATTTTGTTTTTCCTGATATTTTTGGGAAAAAAATAAGCATTGAAAATAAGCATTTAGATTTAATTTCAAAATTTTAAAACAAAATTAAATTACATACTCCCTGCCTCCCATCCCCAACCTTCTCTCTTTCCCAGTTTTTCACTGGGAAAAGTTTGGGGTTTTTTTGAGCACTTGGCAAAGATGATTTCCTCACAGATGTTCTTTTTAAGAGACAGCGTAAATTTCTCGCCATGTGGAACACTGAACATCGTTCTTAACTGAATCTTGAATCAGGCTGGTGTTTGTAATTACCAACCTTCTATACAGAAGTAAGAAGTATTGTTCATGAAAACTCCAATTCTGTTTATGAATGTGTCTTTAGATTTGGGATTCCATTGTATATACTTGGCTGTTTTCTCTTGTCACACAGACACTAATAGAGGATAAGCATCCTGCTATTTAAACACAGTAGCCCTTTCTGGGTTAATGGAAAGGGCATTAGATCTGCTGGCAGCTCTGTTCTTTGAGGCTTCTTTTTGCGGGAACTGTTTGCATTTTCAGTGGAGCCTAACAGCCTCTGGCTTTTGAGGTTGCCATAAAGTCAGATTGTTGTAACCCATCCTCATAGTCCTACTTTCAGTTGTTTTAAACAGGTACCTTTGTATTTATTGATAGTTTTCAGGGTTTTATCGTATCATTTTGTTAGCAACATCTAAACAGTGATAAATCCTTTCTAAAAGGACTGTGCACTTAAGAACTTGATCCTCCTTTCATTCAGGAAACTGGCAATGTTATGGCATTAACTTTAACTAGGAACAGAATCAAGTCATAAAATAGTGATGTCAGGATTGGGATGGGCAAGAGAGGATAAATTAAAGCATGTGCTAAGACTAGTTACATATTGAACTAGAACTGTGTGTAAGCCTGGAGGAACTTGTTCAGAAAAATAAGTGTGTGCATGTTTGCCATGATGGCACTTATTCTGGGTAGAGAAGTGCTGGAGTTAAAAAAATAATATTTGGTGGAGTGAAGTAACTAAACCATGCTGTTTGGTTTTAAAGAGAGAGTCTCAAAGATTCACAATTAGAAACTAGACAATGAAAATATACTACTTTACATACTGTACAGACTTTGTGAAATGTTTTCCAGGAAAGTTGAGTACAGACATGAATCACTTACGGAAAACCCAGTGGAATGAATTAGTCAAAGAAGTATTTGAGTGACCACCCTTTGCATTCTCCTATCAGGAAATAGTGCAACTTTCCATTATTTTATACAAATCATGTAGCATAAGTAAGAGAAGCTATGGTTAGAATAGTAAGCAATTACAATTGCTGCTCTTTGACTTTCTTGTACCTTTCTTAAAATGCTTATTTTGAAAAAAAAATATTACATTTAAAATAAAGATGTATTTAGGGGGAAATCTTCAAGATGCTCAGGAAAGTTCTCTCCTTTTTCCCTGAAGTTGCTGCCTCTACCTGTGTTTTCCTACAGGCACAATTTAAAAGTGGGGACTGTTTTCATTCTCTTTTCTGAAACTCTTGCTTGTCTTCTTTCTTGACAGGCTTTTACTTTCAGGGTAACAACTAGGCAAAGTCAAAGACTAAACAATTGCAACAAGTTTAGAAATGAAGGCTCCTGCATCAATACTGGCTAATGTATGCACATTACAGTATTGATTATTGTTGTTCAGAGAACTGATTGAAAATGGTATCCTCACATGCAGGAAATTGGCCAAATATTTCTTTACTGGACAGTAATGAACATATTATTTCATACTATCAGGGCAATTATCAACCAAGTTCTGTTGTGTACTTCAGCCATGTAAATACGTTGAAATGTGTGAACTTTTGTGCTTGCATGTGTGATCTGAGCAGTGTTAATGATTACAGCATTACAAAAATAAAAGGTTCTATCAGAAATGCCAGAAGAAAGTGCATGGGGTGAGGGAATACAGCTTTCGGTCTTCCTTGGAATGAATCCTACAGTAATTTCTGTGGCATGGGCTGTTGATCCAAAAGCCCAGGGGAGCTCTTGCTGTTTGGAAGGGAGTTGCTTGGACTTTGAGATCCTTTCAGAGATACGAAGCTGTGATTATTGAGTGATAGACAAGTCTCACATTTTCTGCTTCCTTTTCCTTGATGAGAGCTGGTTCTGCCAAATATGATTGCATCCAAGGGGCTGCATAGGAAGCTGGTTTGTGTCTAATTCTTTTTGTTTGGGTCTTTTGGGGTTTTCTGTGTGGTTGCGTTTTTTGGGGTTTTTTTTTGTTTTGTTTTTATTTTGTGAGCAACAGCGTGTGCATGGGTATGTTCTTGATTAGACCGGTTAGATGTAGTGGAATACTCTGAATATTATTTAGTAAGTAAAAGCTGCAGCATTCACTTTTCCTGTTCAGCTGTACTGAACTGACTTGCTAACTTACTGGGCTATTTTTTGAAGAGAGCAATGTAAAGGAATGGTGCTATAGGCAACTTTAAATTTCTTTGGAAAGTGGATCGGTGTTTGTTCTTCAGATATATTTAAGTGAAAATATGTTATAACAAGAATAGGCCTTTTAAAGTTTCTTCTTAGCCATACAAGATACCATTGAACTGAACACTGTCCTGCCCTCCTCCATATGCAGAACCAAGCTTGAACCTATCACTGCACTTCCCCATCCATTTGGATTTATTTTTTTTCTTTACTCTTCAATATTTGTCCACTTTAGCATGCCCCAGATAGCCACTCATAATTCTTTCTGTCACTTCTGGCCTTTGCACTCATTCTTAAAACAAAAAGCATACATACTGCGCAAAAGATACTTTTCAGAATCATGCTGCTTGTTCAATATGCATTTTGGCCTTTATGTGCAAGTTAGGAAGTGGTCCTTCTAAATTATCCTTAGCCCTCACTAATTCTTAACATTTGGGCTGAGTTCTGGCAGCTCCTGGAAAACTAGACAATTTTTTTTTCCAAGCTAACTTCAGTGATTTTTATTTTTAAAATTTTATTAGAGCATGTGGATTAAGTGAGCCCCTAAAGCTTGCAAGTTTCTTTGTACATTAAATGTATTTCAGAGATTGTTCCACAAATGCCTGTCTTTGCATTTGTGTCTTTGGCCATCGCCTTCTACAAATCGCTAAGTTCTGTCTTCTTTGCATCCTGCGGCATAGGCTGATACTTGTTTGAGCTTGTCTGGAGGCCCACATTAAGTTGTCTGACTGGCTTCTGCCAAGTGAAATAGCTGACACTGGAGTTCTGCGTGCTTCTTTCTTGGTCTTCCTACTCTGTCCAGACCGTGATATTTTCTCGCAACCCTATCACAAATACAGTCTTTTAACCCTTCATCCCAGTATCATACTTGGTTGAAACTTGCTAAGAAGCTCAAGACAGTCCAACTTTTTGCCTGCTGCCTGATGATTTTTGAGAAAACTCTCCCTATCACTTTAAGGAACGCTTTTCTTCTGTGGATTTATACTTACATGAAGGAGCTCTTTCAAAGTAAAATACAATAAACAATGCCTTTCTTACTCCCCCCCCCTTCCCCCCAGATCATTCTTTAAAGAATTAAGTAATGTCCTGAGGAGATTATCCTTGAATGATGCCTGAATATAGGGTTATAGGCTCTTGGTAATCCTCTGAGTGAACATAGAGTGCTCCTCAGAATTTCCTAACCTTTTAAGATGATATTTGCTAAAGTCCATTTTCTGCTGTCCAGGTGAAAGCAGACTTTATGGGTTTTCTGACGTAACTTCATAGTTACACAGCAGTCATAAATATTCTTTGCTCTGCTCTTATGTTTTCAAAAGAGACACCAGCTGCTCTGGACTGAATGGTTTGTAGCTCCCAAGTGCAGGATGGCTTTGAGGTATAGATGAGCAGGAAGGAATTCTAGAGCTGACCACGCTTCCAGGTGGTGTTGGTGGTAAGTGAGCTGTCATTATTGCTCACTTCAGGTTAACAGCTTTGCTCCAGGATGTCACCTCTTGAACCAAGTAGAGAGGTTTCTTGGAGATTTTTCTATACAGATCTCTGTTCTTTCCTCAGCAGGTTTATTCATGGTCAGTTTAAAATGTTGGTTTGCAGAGGTGTTAGAGCATTTGAATAGCCTCTGCCAGCCCATACAGACTGACAGAATGTTGTGCCTTTCTTATTTACTTGTTCTGGTTTTGCCTGTTATAAAAATATTATTCTCAGTAAAGCAAACTTCATTAAATGGAAGTTCTGTATCTCTTCTAAAATGCTTTCAGGAGATAAAATTCTAAGATACTTCACCGCCCCTCTGCTCCCCTCCCCGCCAATAAATCCACTATTCTACTTAGTCTCTGCAGTTCTGCAGACTTTTGGATACTAGCTTTTAGCACTTAAAAGTCATAAAAGTCATTTTTCCAGGTGGAATGGTGTTTTTAACATGAATAGAAAAATAGTTGCCAGTAAATATACTGTATTAAAATGCTTATTTCCTTTCTGAATACTTGAATGAGGGCAAAATTGTAATCCCTTTATTATGGATCATTTAAGTAAGTTCCTTATGGTGTGGAAACATGTTGAAAAAGACTTTACATTATGGAATATATTTGCTATATTAAAAAGTTTTCTAAATGATTCTAGATAGTTGCTCAAATATTCTGTAGTGGAATTTCCAAATTACCACTTTTATGTTACCAGTTAGTGAACAGGAATTTAGTGTTTAATGCTTGGAAATGGAAGTGTAAGTCATGGATTTTTCCAAGGAAGGAATAAGCACACTGTAGGTATTTATTTTTCAGATGGCTGGCTGGAAAACTGTCACACACTGAATCTGTAAATAGCCTTTCTGTGATAGGGCACAGCTTTTTATATTCTGTTTGAATATATGTAAGCTACATAATGCAAGCATGACAACAGCTCATGTATTTTAAGCTCCTATTAACAAAAAAAAAAAAAGCCTTGTAAGAGTCTATTCAGTAAAAAGAGCTACTTTACTTCTTGGCAGTGCTTTTGGAATTTGTGGGGCTTTTTTCTAAGAAAAAAGTAAATAATAAATCATCAGTGGGTTATTTGAGTCTTTTCTTAATCCCTCAGTGGAATAATTGTGGAGAGCTTCTGTGTGCAGAGAAATGGCTTCCTAGGAACCTCGCTGACGTCCGTAGGTGATGCACACTTCTGCGGTTAAAACTCTGGATCCCTTGGCGTTAGAGCTTTCTGCTAAAAAACCTATACAGCTTCAGGGTACAGTCTGTAGTTTCACACTTCAAGTAAACATTTATAATTGCATTGGTGCCTAATTTGATTAGGATTCCTTCTTTATTCTCCTTTTGAAATAATAGCAATAGATGCAGGTAACCTTCTGCAAGTTGTTTGGTTTTTTTCTTCTGTCATGTGAAAAGCTGCTGAATTAGATCCAGAAGATTAGGAAATTAACTGGCATTCATTGGAGCAAGCTTGAGTTGCAATTCACATATCTTTAGCAGGTGAAATTTTTAAGTGAAGGGAGAAGAAATAAGGTTGGAATTTTCAAGAATTATTGATTAAATGTTAAACAAAATTGTTTTGGGTCTCATAGATTTTGGAGATTCTGCGAGGAAAGACTGACCAACTGTTCCAAACCATTCGCCACAATTTTATTTTTTTTTTTTTTAATTCAAAAGAAAGTGCTCTAAAGTTGCTGTAATGTAATTTGACTATGGGCAAGCCAGTATGCTACTTCAACAAATGTCATCGAAGAGTAATAATAGCTGTTGAAGATTGTGCATCAGCTGTACTTCATCTGTGAGGGGGAGTAGTCCACAGAATGACACCTAGATACTATCTTTGTGTGTAAGACTATACCCAAATTCTCCAAAGTCTACCAGAGTAACATTGAGAAGCACCTTCTGGAAGGAAGGACCACCAAGGCCACTGATTTGAATAAAGGTAGAGGTAATGGTGCAAGTCATACCAAAACAAAGGTTAGTGGTGTCCTCCTAGCAGCCTCCAAAATGATTGTTAAAATGAAAAGTGGCTTCAGAGTTTTCTTGCATTAAAGACCTTGGGAACTCATTGCCTAGCCAGTTGAGCTGAAATACTCATCAGAGATCCTTGGTGGCAAGGACCACTAAAATACTGACTGTTTCAGAACAGATTTGAAAACAAAGCCTAGGTTGCTGGAAGGTAAAGTAATTAGGCTTCTTGTTGTATCTGAAGCTTTAATATGCAATGATTGACATTTTTAATGGTAACTTGATTTAGATGTTGAGTAGGGAATAAAGATAAGCTGACACAGATTCATTTCTTCTGCTTTTTCTCCTCTGTACTGACCTCTTATCATTATCTTCTGCATTATCTAGAATGTACGAAGAGAGATAAAAATATCTTGACATTTTTTTTGACTTTTCAGAAAAGTTTCAGTGGATTTGGAGGCACATTGGACCAAAAATGCCACCTGCCTTTTAGTCCTGCTGTGATGATCAGCGTGTGTTTCGTAAAGTTGGAAAACCAGACAAATATTTTTCCCTCAAGCAGTATTTAAAAGACTAGGATGCTGGCATCAAGCTTTTAATCTAACACATTAGAAAAAATATATATTTAGGAGATGTAGTCTTTAGTATTTGAATCTAGATCATAACCCTGCATGATCATCTAAAATTTAAGAACTTCTATTTTGTGAAATATATTGTGTCTTCATCACTGTACTTGTATGTGTATATATCAAAACAGTAATAGCTTACTGGCTTGTGATTTTTAAATCCTAAACCAATTTTAGGTTAAATGTTCTGTTAACATTTTTCATTTATGTTGTGGATGCTGCTTCTAGCTCCAGGGTAGAAGATGGGAGTTTTGAAAGTGTGTGCTTGCTGCTGAAATAGCTGAGTACTGGGGACCTTTGACCACACAGGTTTCAATTCGATAGGGTTTGAATAAAATACTGAGTTATTGGGCTGGGTGGTGACACACTGCTGGATCACTTCCTGGGGTCTTTTTTACCCCTCTTAGAGCAAGAGATTTTGGGGGAACTTGGTTTCTGTGTCTTTCACTCTACATCCTTTCCTGTAAGCTGTCACAACGTGATTCCTTTTATGCAAGAACTTCCACTCCTTACCACTTCTTATTTTGGCTGCTGAAGGTAGTTCTACTGATGTCACCGTCAACGGTTAAATATATCGAGGTTAACGTTAAGGCCTATCTCTCTGAGATTTGGTCCCCGTTCAGCCTCCAATCATGGTATCTTTTAGATACCAGTGTAAGAGCCCAGCACCAACATTTCCTCAGTGCCCCTGAGCTCACCCTAATGCAGAGGCAGCGTCGCAGTGCAGTGCTCCAGCTGTGGTAAGTGTCAGAATACGCGTGATGTGCTTAAAGAATGTGTGAATCCAACTCTAAGCATGTGCCCTATCCCCTGCACTTCTCCCTCTGCTGAATCTAACTTATAAATAACTTTACAGCTGTTCCCTCTTTACAAAACAGTGTTCATCTTCAGAAGCTGCCCCCTCACTCAAGAAATAATTACGGGAAGGGTGGTTTTTGTTTCAGTAGCTGATGTGTATAGCATGTTCCTTCTTTCTTAAATTGTTTCATCTTTTGAATCCACCTATCTATTAATTTACTGTCTGGATTTTTTCCCATGCTGGTATTCAAATAAATAACCTTGAAAAGGTCAGACCTGCTGCAGATTTTTCCTAGTTATAGAGGTAGGAAGAATACCTCATCTTTCCTTTATTTCATAGTTACGCAGTGCCTATATTTTATATCGTGAAGAGGATGCAGGAACATTTTTTAACAAATAACATTTCAGTTGTGCTGTAAATAGTTTACAAATGCTTTTTCTGTAGTAGGCAAAAATGACCTATTAACACAATTTGGTTTAAAAGCCCTTGTTCCTTTTTAGTTCATAATGAATATAGCTGATCTTTGGAGAATTTTCCTCTCTTTCTGCTTTTTTAATCTCCACTCTGAGGAAAGGATTTATATAGATACCTATATTTATAGAAGCCTTCAACAAGTTTAAGTTAGAAGAGCTGTTTAAGGATTTCCTGCCCTTCCCTTTCCATAGTTAGCCTTTTCTAATGTGACATGTGCACCACTTCCGTGTTGACTTAGAGACTCTGCGATTGTCCCTGTTGCCATTTCTTCCCCCTTTCCACCTTAAATAGAAATAAGGAATCAACACTCAACACTGCAACTGCATCTGGCCATGGGAATGATCTTGTTTACAGTTGTCTTAGTTAAAGATTATCCTTTTGGTCTTCGGCTTTTTATCTTGTAGATTTTCTGATTTTTTTTTTTTTTTTTTCCCTTTTCTTGCAACCACCTCCCACTTCCATGTAGTGGATTGAACTATACCTTCTTCAGGTATTTTCATACACTTTCCAGAATCATCTTACCTTCTTAAAGGTTTTTTCTCTCTCTAGGGGGTGTGTGTGTGTGGGGAACATTTATGACTGACCTTGTAAGAACTTTCTCCTTCCCTTTTTTAGTCCCCCTACCCAACTACTGCAAAAAGACTTCGTGTTTCATGATATGTTCTTTCTACTGTAGATGTATTACCTGTAGATAATTTTGTAATTAAAGTGAATCAGTTAATGACTTTAAACAGAAATCAATACAGGAGAAATAGAGTTTTCTGAAAAACTTGTTTTGTCATGAATCCTTCTATAATTTTAGGTATATAAAGGTATTTGAGTCTTGTGTCTTAAGCACGTGTAGCATTTTAGTAAAGGTGCAGAATTTTCATAGCTTTTTTGCTTGCTTTTTACAAGTTTTGCCGAACATCTCATAAAACAGTCATTTGTTCCTCTGCTTTGTTTCCTGTTTGGAAGACTAAAAGTTTTTCCTGGAACAGCTAAAAGTCCACAACAGAGGTGACTCTGCACCCCAGATGTGTGGTGTTTAATTTTTATAGACAGCTGAGCCTAGCTGCGTCTATCTGCACTAAATATCTACATTAACATACAAAGTATGCCAGTGATAATTGTTCTAAATTAGTGCTCTGGCAAATATTACTAGCAAGTATTCAAGCTTTATTTCTGAAAAATTCCTTTTTAGGTAAGAAATTATTGTC
>NW_009718789.1:43539-96313 GCF_000703405.1 Apaloderma vittatum | reverse complement strand
GCGGTTCAGAGTTTTATAGCAATTGATTGCCTTTTTCAAATAGCACTCTTGTATAGTGCTTGACATAACTTGATGTAGCACAGATAGATGGGCTTTTCTTTTGTGTGGCCTGTTACAGGAGATCAAATGCTTAAATATTGGTAAAACTGCACAAACTTTTGTTTCTATTTTTATGACTGGAAATCTAGTGACTAAAATGCTTGTAAGCATATGAAATAGCAAATGGTCATGTGTTTTCTGTTCCACATTATAAACAAAGTTAATGAGAGGAGCTGATGATGACAGTCTTAACTCCATGCTTCGTGCCCCTTTTTCCATTTTGTCATTGTGTGGGTGTTACCTTGACTTACTACACTGCACGTAGCTCTGTGTAATTTGGAAAACCAGTTAGTGTACTTGTATTGCTGTCCTGTGATTTCTTTACTCTAATTACATGTGCAGATACTATTTGTGCAGTCTCTTCTCTAATACTCAAGATTTGGTTTGCTTGTTAAAAAAGTCACGTTGCAGATTATTTCTCTGCTGATGTACCAACTCGGTGTAAATGCTTACTTTGCTTGTAGTATCTTTCTGATGATCTGATTAATCTGTAGAATATAAAATCAATGAGTATGGAACTTTGAAAAAAACAAAGTTTTTCATAACCACAAAGCAGAAGAAGTTGTATTAACATCTTCAGTTGTGTGACGTTTCTGACTCCCTTCTTCCTGTGTTTCTGTTCTGGGTTTGCTCGGCATGGGAGAAATTTGTACAGCTAAGTTAAGGGCTATGTTACCACCTGACTGCATGAGTAGGTGTGTTACAGCCATTCCAGTGTTCTGGATTAGACATCAGCGTTGCCAGTCTCCCAATACTCAGGCTGTTCTAAGGATTTGGAGGAGAAAAATACACACAAGTATAACTGGTCTGCCAGTTAATTTTACTTCATAACAAATCCTGTCAGACTTGCAAAAAGAAATCATGTTCAGGTGTTGTTTCAGTAGTCTTTGTTCTGGGAGATTTTTCTCTTTTTTTGTTAGCAGAGTGGGGAGGATGTTGATTCAATCTTTGGCTAGTAAAGTGAGACTAAAACTGCTCAGACATTTTAATGCAGGTAACTTGTTGCCCTCATGCCTAGTTCTTTGGCTGAGCCAACCAGCATTGATGTGACTTGTTTATCAAGTAAGTTTCAAAACAAAGCAAACCCCACAACACAAACCTCTACATAAATCCAGTCTACTTCTTGAATCCCAAGGGTAGGGAAAAGCAGTTTTTCCACTGATGAATGTTACTATTTCCTGACAGCAGTGTTAATTTTGAGAGCACCTTTAAGGAGAAAAATACACTGTCAAGGACATGTGCTTATTAGCCCTTCCCATGTTAAATTTCCTTACTTTTTCAGTGAGCCTGAGTGCTGGGGAGTTTTATTTTGACCTGAATGTGTGATGAGCCATGTTCTAGATGTGTGAAGTTCTAGACAGGAATGCTTGTATGCTTTTCCCATTCTCTCCTCTGGTGTGCTTGTCCCAGGCAGACACCTAGGACCCTTCCTCATGCACTGACAGATCGGTGCAGGTTAGAAGGTCACCTCAATTCAGGTACAGGCTAGTGCACACTGAGCAGAGCTTACTGACCCCAGGCATGCATGGATAGCTCTGGAAGTTGTTTACTGTCTGCCGCTCCCGCTCCTTTCCCAACCAGTAGGAAAATGAAACCATTAAATATGATTATTCATCCTAGATAACTTCAAGATGCTTATCTTTGTTGTAAGTAAGGGCTAAGGTAAGATAATTAACATGAAGACAGGAATAGAAACTATATGTTGATAACAGAAGATAAGCAAGTATATGTAGGGGGAGCATGGGGATTATGTAAAGAGCACCCTCCAAGGGCAATTGTAAAAGTCTGGCAGGGGTGAGAGAGAAGAATGAACAATATTGTTCTGATTTATAGCTTGTAGGTGATAATTTTATTAGCTGACGTAATTAACGCCACATTTTCATGTTAATTTTCTTCTTCAGACTGCTAGCTTTGCTAATGTAGTTATCAGCAATGAACAGTCATTTTTGTGACTTGCCTTTTTTTTTTTCCTACTTCTATGATCTCGTTTCCTCCTCTTCTACTATTTTACTGCATGTGGAGATTAAATTATAGAACTATTTATGGCATCCAATCATTTTGTGTTCCCACTAGTCCATATGCTCATTTGACTCTTTGTTTTTTTCACCCCCAAAAAAGTAATCAAAATATTGTCTGTGTTACATTTCTCTATCTAGAAGTGTTACTAGTGGTGTATCTGTCAGGTGCTACTGATATTAGGGAGTACTTGAGGTCTTGACTGAGCATTTCGTCCATGATTAGTAGATCTTAACTTCAAAAACTTGAGCTCCAGAATCTCTACCTTTCAAGGGAAAAGTGAAACCTGAGAAAGCAGGGCTGACTATGTTGTCATATCATACTTTTCCTACCTGTTTGGTTTCCCTGATTCTTGTTGCCCAAGTACAGGAGCATCCCATTGCACTGATGAAGTTTGTGTTCTTTAGTATCAGACATTATTTGGTGTCTGGATGACAACACCATATGTTTAAGCAGGTGATCTCCTTGCCCTTTTCCTGTAGGTCACTAGGGAGCCTCAAAGAGAAGACAGAAAGTAGCAAACTCTCTGAAGACAAAGGAGAAGAAAAACTCTACACTCTGATAGTATCAGAACATCAAATCCAGAAGTTATGATAGTTTTGTTGTGTTCTTGTTCCAGACAGCTCGTTAACATGTGGTTAACAAATGTTACAGGACCTGAACACCACAGAACAAACACTGCAGTACTGTCAGGATTTTGTAATGGTGCTTTTGTAACTTTGACTCTTGGTTTCCACAGTAGATCTCGGGGCTCTAGGCATAATGCTGCTGCCTTAAATAATACTTCATTAAATGAAGTCGGGGTAGTGAGAATTTTTTTTTTCTTTTGAGAGAGTAAGTCCTTCTGGGTTTTTTTTACTAATTCAAGGTAGTTTATTTAATCTACTAATTGAGGCATTGTAGGCTGCATTTCTGTTCTAGAGCAAGTATAATAGTATTAGACTGCTTCAAAGTGATTTTATCATTTTTCCCCCAGAATGCTAGTTTTGATTTTGTTCTGTGTTGTCAATGTAGTGTTAGTATACAACTATCTTTTCTTTGGCCTGAATTGTTTTTTTAAGAGTGACTGGTGACACCATGTTACAGAAAAATAATTATGATAATGATAAAATGGAACAGACTAGGACGAGTTTATTTTCTTTGTCTTTTTAAATGGGCAAAATAAAACCCTAGTGTATTTCAGAAGACTCAATGTTTGTTTTAAATCTGGAGAACACAGTGTAAAAAAAATTGTGTTGTGAGGTGTTAAACGTTCTCAAAAATACTTGGTTTGTTTACAGCTGGCACATTAGTACAGGCTATAGTCTTGTTTTAGATAACAGTTATATTTGAAAGATTGCTCTGATAAGACTTGATAAGTCATTTTCCTTGGGTCTCAGGTTTGCAAGTACCTAGGATCTACCTGCCCTACTTTAGCTGTGAAGTGTTAAATAGGGCTTTTGAAGACTTTTTACAATCACTGGACTGCTAGGGAGTTTTGACATGCTTAGCTGTGTCTGCAGCTAGGCTGCCAAAGGCTTCCTTCAGCTGAGCAACTCAGTGCCTCCTGCGTAGGCCCTATAAGGCTGTGCAGAAGAAATATTCTTCCCACCTGTCACCCACAGAGATGCTGCAGCCACCTCCATAGCCTCAGACTATGACAAATTATTCTAATTTAGCAGGTTAAAGGGAGGACCTTCTTTTTTATCAACAACTATAGCATTCACCTAGGATGTGGAAAGCCTGTTCTCTTTTCATGCTCAGGTGATTCATGACCATATTTTCCAGATGAGCATTCTGACTGCTGGTCTATGGAGTCATGCTTGGTGCTTCCACTTCCGAAGTCTTTAAGACACTTGAACACCTAATTCCAGGGCAAGGGCAGGATTCAAGACATATTCAACGTGACTTTCTGTGTGAGCTCAGGTGGTTCACTGCTGGCATGATAGCTGTTTATGAATCCTCCTCTTAAGTATCTGTGTTCCTCGGTACAGGTCGTCAGCTTGGGAACTCAGACCCGTTCTCAGTGTGTGTGTTCGTGCCCAGGCCAGATCTCAGCAGTGTTGTGCAGTTGGGTGGCCACTGCACACCATTGTCCTGGGAGCCCAGGCAGAAGAAAGGAGCTGCTGTTTCTTCCTATCTTTCTGTCCTTTGGGCACCCCATATGTCAGGTGCTCCTGGAGCTCTGGAGACTTGTCACCCATTACTTTCTTTTGGAATTCAGTTTAGCTTCATTAACAGCATCTCCACTAGTTGTTCGTTGAGTTGTCCTTCAAGGCACCTTGTCTTTTCCTGAGCCGAGCTTATTTTTCAGTGATCTCTTCTAAGGAACAGTGCTAGGAATTTAGTCTGAGTAATATTTCGTGCTAAGATAACTTTTACACGAAGGTAACTTTACAGTAGCAGAGAGTTTGACTACTAAATGGGGATTGTAGGCTTTGGAACAATAAGCATCCTTAACTTTAAGCAAGTAGGTAGAACCAATGGAAATAGAGAGGGCTATTCATGTGAAGAGTTATGTATGATTAAATATTTATGAAGTAAAATTTTAAACTTGTGACTGTCTACTGTTTGCAATTAATTCATAAAAATTGATGCTTCTGTCAAAGCCCCATGTTATAGTAAAATGAGCTAAATGCACTTACAATTTTGACCTCATTATAAATTTTGATCCGAAGCTGTGTAGGAGAGTTCCTAGCTGGTAAAAGCTTCAGGTTAAACTTCATGAATTATTTTACATGTTAATGTTTTTTTTTTAAAATGGTTCTTGATTTTAAAAAAAACAAAACACAAGCAAAAAAACTCACCTCCAAAAACCAGCAATAAATGGAAAATAAAAAAAAAACAAGGCAAAGAAACCCTCTAATACCAAAAAACACCAAAAAACCCAAACCCTCTCAGAACCCTGTGTTCTGTGCTACTTTAGGGAAATGTTAAGAAACTGGGATGTAAATAGACCAGAAAATGTCAAAAATGTAGGTTTCATACCTCATCACTGTTGTTGGTAGTTCAGGTTGTCTCTTAAAACCCTGCCAGCAGATTTCTGTTAAAGCTCCTGTTAAAAAAACCCACACAAACAAACCCAAAACCACAAGAAAACACCCAAACACCCCTCTTCCAAAACCCTGAAACAACCAACCCCCGACTATCCCAAAGGAAAAAACCTCAACCGTTTGAGGCTCGGAATGAGTTTTTAATAAAGTGAGAATGGTAATTAGTCCATATAGTTGCTTTGAAGAAAGCTTCAAACTGAATTCTCCCTGTAATGGGCGGGAAAAGTATTTTCCCAAATCAGTTCCTTCTAATCTCTAAATTTTAGTCCCTGTATTTTTTTTCCACGAAATTACCAAAAGCTCTTGACCTGAGGGATTTGTTTTCCGTTCCACAGTCTTGCAATTTTCCTCCCAGCTAATTACAGCCTATTACTCTAGACTTTGGTCCTTTAGCAGTAACATTTTCCATCTTAAGATGGGCTGTCCCATTCCAGTGAAGAGCATGTTGTCTGAGCGCTGAATGGAATTACTACCAGTGGAAACTATGCTGCAAGAGGGCTTGATAAAGCAGCTGCTGTGCAAACCTCAGCTGTTTTTTCCATCCTCCGGAGTGCTGGTAATTAGCATAGGGAAGCTGACTAATGTGCTGACGTCACCTCTTTCCAGTCCCAGCTTACATTTTGTTCCTGACTGCCTCCAAGCATGCAGGACTTCGGTCAGGAATTCGCCGTCACATACAGGATGCTCTGAAACCTGTTTTTTTTTTTTTTTTTTTTTTTTGGAGGGGCTGGGCTTGTTTCCCTTATAAACGCTGCCTGCAGGACCAACAGCTTCCTTAAAAGTCATTGGTTTCTGCGGAACAGCAAGTATCGCTTGGACGCAGAGCAAAATGCATTTTAGAAATTTTAACTACAGTTTTAGTTCTCTTATTGCCTGTGTGGCAGATAGCGATGTCTTCAATCAAGCAGAAACAAGGGTATGCTTTATCTCTTGTTTTATTTCTGTGAACTACTGGAATACTAAAGAATGTAGGTGCTGTTTCAAATTGTTTAAAATACAGATGCCTCGATAGATTTTTCTGACTTGTAAGAAAATCTTGGTTTACTGTAACGGTCTTGGGTTTTCCAAGTTTGCAACAATATGCTCTGATAAGAGGACTAAACCTGGAAATTGAGATCTTAAGCTCAGTGGTTTTGAAAATTATCAGAAGTTTATCTCCAGACTTCCTTGGCTGTCTGTGTAGTGTATTCTTCGCTTGCATATGCATTTTCAGCAAATGTTTAGATTATAATTTTGGTAGTAAGATTCACATAATTTATAGTGCACTTGATACTTTTCATGGGATTTTTTGACTGACACTGTAGTTAAGAGCATAATGTTAAACCTATAAGTCATCCTCTCGGATTTTTATTTAACTCATTAGAATTAATATAAAGTAAGCAATCTAGTCCTGGTACAGTGAATTATTGACCGCTAAGATGCTTTTAAGGGCAAAAAGAACATTTCATTTTGTGTCATATTGCTAGTGTGACGTTTATGACCTCTACAACATTACACATTTTAAAAACTATATATATTGCATAAATCTTGCAGGTACTCTGAGTTTGAATGTTGAATGTAAACTGAAATGCAATTTTTGGGATGGGTTTGGCTTACTTTTCACAGTTGCATCCAGCTCTCTCTGGAGTACAGAAGACTTAACAAGCACAGGCTTTGTGTACAGAGGGGTTCTGCTCTTGTTTCAGAGCTCATTTTGACGAAGCTTAAGTGTATGGCTCAGCAAGAAGCAGGACAGCTCTGATATTTTAAAATCTCTTTGAAATACAGTGGCTCTGTCCGCAGCTGGTGAGTTTGTGAAGGAGAGCTTTTCAGGAAGCAAAATTACGTTTTGAAGTAATCGCTGACTTCTTATGTAATCTTTGCGCTTTTTTTTATACTCGGAATGTAACAATAAAAAAGGCAATGAGGGTTTACATGTGTGTTTATTTTGGCTTTGTGTTCAACTTCTAATAAGATTTTGTGAAAATAAGTGAAGTCTGAATGCTTGATATATTGCCATCACTGAAATAAGGCTTGTCCCAGATTACTGTATTCTCTGTGTGAGCTTGAAACACTTTTTAAGAGCCTGGCTGCTTCAGAACTTCCTGCTGCTTTGTCCTTTGGTCTGGCATCCTGAACTAAGAGTGAGAGCGCTCTTCATATAAGTGATACAAAAAACAGCCAAATGAGGTTTGCACAGATGCCCTACGAGTGCAAACCCGAAGTGCAAAATGGAGATAGCTAGCTGTTGGTAAAGGTGCTTATATAGGACAGCGAAGTAACTCAGCTGCAGGCCTAGGAAGGTTTGAGGTTTTGGCCCAGTTTCTACTCTTAGCAGACAGTCAAAACGGAGTCTGTCAAAAGCCTTCAGGAGCTGTTTGGTTAGTACTTAAGATTTCTTTAGAAAAGATAGTGGGAGCCTTTTTAGAATTCAGTTCCAGAAATAGAAGAGACTATTAAACTAGAGGTCAGTAATAGTATGTTCATTTTCCTAAATGAAAGTAGTAGCTATTAAAACAGGAGATGTTCATGAACCATATTATGCATGTTGAATCACTGAAGAAAATTACATTTAGCTTGCAAATATGTTGTTTTTTTCTTTTTTCTCTATTAAAACTGTTGTGTTGGTTTCCTTCAAAGTTACTCACTTAAACAAAGACATGGTTGGCAGACTTTTTCTCAAGGCCTTCGGATATTGATTTTAGAAGACAAGGATTTCTTTTCAATATCTTACAATATACTGCTTCTATTATGTCACTAAATCAGTATTGTGTCCAACACTTATTAATGATAATTGCCTATTTTTTTAATAAGAAAAAAGCTGCTCTAGAGAAAACAAGTGATATGTTAGTAAAACCCTTTATAAAAAGAGAGAAGAAAACTAAATCTAAGCTGTTATAAATACATTAATATTTGAGAGTGGTGGTATGGCTTTACTAGTAACTGCTGTTTATTTCTGCATTTCTTTAGAGAAAATGTAGTGTTGCATATTCACTTTCTTCTCTGATTCTTTCTTTTCAGGCCAAATTTGAATCACTGTTTAGAACATACGACAGAGATATCACCTTTCAGTATTTTAAGAGCTTCAAAAGAGTACGAATAAATTTCAGTAACCCTTTATCTGCAGCAGATGCGAGAATCCAGTTGCACAAGACAGAGTTCCTTGGAAAGGAAATAAAGCTGTATTTTGCTCAGGTATGTCTTTTAGCGATTGTCCTTACAAGTCTAACTTACTTGTCATAAGCTTCTGCAGGTCTTCAGTCATGCTAATGAATGCCGTTAATTTTTTTCAGTTTGATCAGAGAATCAGATGTTCTTCCAGAGCTATAAGTATTTGGAGGGTGTTGCGTATTTTGCATTTATGTCTCCCTCTCTATTGTTTTGATAACCTTGGGGGAAAGCGAGTAGGTGATAGTGATCAGCACAGAGTTTTAACAGGGTGGGGGAAGCCAAATGTGCTCTGCCAACAGCACACACATGCGTGCTCAAGTAGTGTCTGAGGGAATCCAAAGCGTAAAGCTGCATGTTCAGGATTCTGCCTGTTGATCCTGCTCCTGCAAATCATTTGTCTACCACATGTTTTTACCTGGAGGTGGCCATCCCTGCAGCTATATAGCTGGCTAGCATCTGCTGCTGAAGATGTGAAACTCTCAGGTTCTGGTAATCTGGGTGCTTTTTTTTGGTAGCTGCTCTGTATATTCCTCTGTAAATTTAATGGGAAAATTAATGTATGTGTATCTGTTTCAGATGTCCCTAGGGACAGTCCTGAAGGAGCCAGTTTATTTATATACCTTCTAGAATTCTCACCACTCTCACTTGTGGTAATGAGTTTCAACACCATTTTGTCATTAGGCCTTAAAGCCCATACCCAGCTTCCTCCTTAAGGACAGATACTTTCTGGTGAAGTTTTTTTTTTAAAAACCCATAATGAGAAGATGCAGATGTGCATAATTCATTGCATGTTTCATCAGAGTTAGTGAATGTGATGGCTTGTCTGTATTTTGTATTCTGGGTCTTTCATATAGCTCTCTTCAATAATATAGTTACATGCTGCCACCTTGAGTGCCTGTTACAGCATAACATCTATCCAAGCCTTAAAATTCCTGGTGGACAAAGGATTCATTGACAATAGTGAAATGGCTTTGGCTTTTATGCTTTTTTCAGACTTTGCACATTGGCAGCTCACATTTGGCACCACCGAATCCAGACAAACAGTTTCTGATTTCACCTCCTGCCTCTCCACCTGTTGATTGGAAGCAAGTAGAAGATGCTACTCCAGTCATTAACTATGACCTTCTGTATGCTATCTCCAAGTTAGGACCAGGTAAGAAAGAGTAGAAACACTAGCTTTTTTTAAAATGTTTTTTTTAGTAAAACACCTTTTGAACTTTCCCAATTTCTAGAACTCAAGTGAGTTGGTATCTACCAGTTGCATTTGTAATATCAGAAGTATTAGTAAAGAGTAGTTTATTACACACTCAGTAATTCCACAGGATCACTTGGAGAGCCCAGACCTACACGATGGGATCTCTTTGTGATTTGTAGAGAGCATGAATGTCACTTCAATAATATGCCAGCTTGTTCATCAGAATTTTCAAGAAGCAGCTCCCTAAAAATGAAGAGACAGTTGTGTAGTTATGTACCTTCTGAAGGGATGGGAAAGTCCTGTTTCAGACAAAGTTAACAGCTGTATAGCCCTGTGCTAGAATGACCTCTGCGTCTGAGGCAGTGGTATGTGTAGGTGGCAAACTGTCACAGAATCGCAGAATTGTTGAGGCTGGAAGAGACCTCTGAGTTCATCAAGTCCAGCCTATGTCCCAACACCATCACATTGGCCAGACCAGGGCACTAAGTGCCACATCCAGCCTCTCCTTAAACACCTCCAGGGACGGTGACTCCACCACTTCCCTGGGCAGGACATCCCAATGTTCGATCACCCTCTCTGTGAGGAAGTGTTTCCTGATATCCAGCCCAAACCTTCCCTGACACAGTTCCAGGCCATAAACCTAGTTTTTCTTTCAGTATGAACCTAGTTTTCTTTTGGAGTTATGAAAAGAGAAGTTTCTTCCACTCCTTGCTCCTTATGATTTTCGTCTGCTGCAATTTACTCATTTATTGGAAACTTTGAGGTAGCTTAACCCTGGAAGGGAAAAAAAGTTTATATTGGGTTCCTTTTCCCCACTGTCCAAACTAAAGGAGATGCTAAGAATGTACACGTACCCTTTCTTTCTAGTGCTGTCCCAATAAGCTGCTTGTCATTACAGCTAACCATACTGTGTAGACTCTCTGTAGGTTTATTTATTAAAAATAGATAGCACCCTAGGTAGGAGAAACAGTTACACCTGCTGTTTGTGTTTTAAACCAAATACTGCTTTCAGAAGTAGATGTAAAGTTCCACTAAACTGAACTCTTATTTTAAACATGACTCTGCTTTTCAATGATTCATGTTCACATCCCTTGAGATAATTTTATACCTCGGTTAAGACAACCTACCTAATAAGAATCGGTGCAAAATGTATTTCCCAAAATCTACAACTCTTAATTTCACTTGTTTGCAACTGTGCTACTAAGTTTAGGGGACAGAAGAAATGGCCACATTTAGTAGCAGTATCAAAGACAGTAAAACCTGTAGTCTGAATCATTTAACTGTAGTATTTTTATGTACCCTTTTACCTGCCACCTTAGGGAACACATCTTATTATGTTCTTAGTATGGAGTGGAGAGGAGCGTAGGGCAGAACTTTTGGTCCAGTGTGTCGACTTTCTCTGTAGTAGTTTATGTTTGACTGTATGCTGGTGATACCCAAAGATTATAGTGAAATTCTTCTTACCTGCAAAAATTCAGCCCTTTGTAGTTTGTGGAGGGACAAAGATCTGCTTATGTTGGCATAAAAAATAGGGTAGATTATTGCCAATTTTTAGTAGATACCATCTTGTAAATGATGCGTGAATTATAATGGCAAGAGCATTTTATAGGACAGATTACAGTTAGAAGTGGAGATATAAAATACTGCCACAAATTATTTGTTTAATCAGAAATATGTAAACTAAGCACCGAGTCTTGCACTTAGGTCTTTAAAACCATCTATTAAGGATACTGCTGACGTAGTAGATGTTTTTATCAAAGATTTTATTTTCCTGAAATCAGTTTTCGAAACAGAAATCCCATGAGACTGTGCTTGTTGGAATAAAAGTTGTTCTGATTGAAATATATGAAGAATGAATAAACAAATAATGTTACAACTTATTGATTTTATGAAAGCTCAGAGTTCGCTCCACGGGTGCTGCTTTCTTTACCGGAAGCTTTCCTTTTAATTTTTAGCAATACCAAAAAGAAAACTATAGGTCTTAAAATAACTCCTTAGGCGCTTACTTAATAGTAAAGGTTGCTGTTATTGAGGTGCCCTGCAGTAAGCTCATTGGCTCATCTGTGATGTCTTTTCCTATGAGATTTTTTCCTATGCATTATGAATGCTGAGCTCCATAAAGCTCTCTTGACCAATGTTCATTGGAACATGGAGTTAATGACTTGGTACCAAGGAGCAGGCAGGGGTTACTCTTACACAATGGCTTGTGTGTCTCTGATGAACTGGAGCCTCTGTGGAACTGCTCTTTGTGCCAGTCCCCCTTCTGAAATTTCTCAGGGAACCAGAGCAGAGAGCTCCTCAGAGCCTTGGCACACTGGAGTGTTGCCACAGGTGTTAACTCTTTTGAATAGCTGATCTACAGGTCACTGTTGTGGTCTTAATGGAGACTGATCTCTCCACTGAGACATAATGAGTGTAAAGTAACAAGAAAAATAAAATTAAGGGGAGCCGAGCAGGGAAGTGGTGAAGAGAAATTGTTTGCTCTTTCCTTGATCTAACATCAGGTTAAAATTATTTAACACCTAGTTAGATTTAAAATTGATTCTTTCTGGAAAAAAACCACCAAGTTTCAGATCAGTGGTCAATAAAATTTGTATCGCACTGGCTGTATTGTATCCAAGTGTTTCACATTAGACAGCAGGCTTCATGCGTATATAGCTCTGCTACTCCCTGGAATGCCAGAACAGTGTCACAGCACCTCTGCATGAGATGGGAAGAACTGCATCCAGCTTCCTTAACACTGAAAGCTTTGGAGGGAAGGAAAATCCTGTGGTTTTGCTGTCATTCAGAAGCACAGTCTTTCTGAATGTAATATGTTAGAGAGATAATCTTGTACACTTTAAAATGACAAAAAGAACCCCAAGCAGACTTCCGATCGCTCATGCAGAATGCTTTCTTGAATGTGTAGGGTTGGAATGTGTATGTGGACTTGTTTTTGAGAGAGCAGCTGAGCTATGTTGCTTTGAAAACAGAACCTGAATGGTAAACGTGGCTGTTGGCACTGCACGTGCCTGCACCATCTAATGCATTGTGGCATCAAGTTTTTGTCATCAGTGTGTTATTTACATTTTTATGTAGCTCTGTCTTTTTAGTAATTTCTTTCAGGCTTTTCTACAGAATGGATTCTTTTTAACCATTTTGCTAATATTTTAACTTTCAGGAGAAAAGTATGAGCTACATGCTGCAACTGACACTACTCCTAGTGTTGTCGTCCACGTATGTGAGAGTGACCAGGAAAACGATGTGGAAGAAGAAACGAAGAAACCCAAACCAAAAATTATTCAGACAAGAAGGCCAGATTATACTCCTACCCATTTAAGTTGAACTGCTGTTGGTTTTCCAAGGGCTATAGGTAGACATATCCAAAGGAAACATTTACCGTGCAAACAGCAGGTCACATGTTTGGTGGCAACAGCAGCAGCTACGGGAGGAGAAATTCCAATATAAGCTTGCTCAGAAAAAATAAAGGAGGTTTCGTCCTTATTTTTGGTGCTGTAGGTTGATGGATGTCATCCGAAATCACTGGGAACGAGAAATAGGTAGAAGACATTTTGAGACATAATGGGACAAACTAGGTTTATTTTTGGGGGGGTACTGCAGGCTGTTCTGTTTTAACTCGGGGAAGCTTTCTTTGTTCTGACTCACATAAATCCTCAAACTACTAGGCTAGTCATTGTGTGGAGTACATAGCGATAAAGGAGGTGGTTTTAAAGGTTAAAGTATGGGAATTGTAAACCTTTTTCTTATAATAGATTTTGTGCATGTGTATTTTCAGTCTTCTAAAGTAACTTTGCATTATTTTCTATAGTTTCTCACATGTTTCTGGAAATCTGGGAAATTGTTTAAAGTATTTATTATCTCAGCATCCCAGACTTACTACTAGACATGTATATACATATATATTTATATTTGTTTTTATTGGCACTCATTTTCCAGCAGGCATACAATTTCTTCAGCACCTTATCTTGGTGCTATGTAACTTGTGCTTTTAAGATTTTAACCTTTTAAATGCCTATGTAGGGTTTTATCTGGCAAAGTGATGGAAAAACGTGCAATAGGTAAGTTGTTTAAACAACAAGTTGATTTAAAATTATTTAAGTTTAGATAATTTATATCTTCAATAACATATGTTTGGTAGCTTTGACTTACTCATTTGGAAAAAAAGTACTCTTAAATGTATAACTAAATCTAATGTTGCATATTCACAGCAATGTAATGTTTCAGTAAAAAAATGTGGTAATGGAGAGACGTGAACTCTAATCAGTATGTGAATCTGCATTACTGTGAGCAAAGGTTTAATACTGATTGAAAAACTGCACATAGTGTGTAGAACAGCAAAGAGAGATGGAGTGCCTTTTCCTCGTTCATTCCTGATGTGAACTGTTCTACAGGCTGCACAGTTGTATCTTTTTCTACTGGCTTTGTATGTCCATGAATATAAATTTTCTTTGCTTCCAAAATAAGCTGGTATTTAGAAATGCTTAATGTCAAGTAATGATGCATACTGAAGTAATGGGCATATGTGGGAGAAGCTTTAGGGGTTTTTTTAATATGTTAGCGTTTAAAGACAGTGGCTCATGACATACAAGTTTAGAGAAAGAAAGATGACAGAAGTGTATTTTATTACTTGGTTTTTTTAAAATGGAGACCCTCATTTTGAAGTAGGTTTCAGTATTTTTTTTAAGAAATAGTAACCAATATCTGTGGGAAAATATCACTTACAGTTTTAGAAAGGACATGTTTGAAGCTTCTCAGTGTGTTTGTAGAAATCAAAGCATGATTCTCTGTTAGTTTGGTTTTGCCACTGTTGTTCTGAGAATGCATTTTGTAGCTGGAATTTGTTTAAAGAAATCCATTCTGTGCCATTTGAAGCAAACATTGACAGGTTCACACCTTGTTATTTAAATAAATCATATATATTTTAAAAAGTAAGATGTATAACGAAGCCATTCCAGGCTGTGGTGCAGCATAACACGGTGTTATTGAAGGCCTGTCATTATACTAAGCAAAATAGAAATTGATATCCTGTGACTGCAGAGAGCAGAAATATATTGAAATTTAGTAATACTTGCATTTACGATCTTGTTTTGATTGGTATGCCCTGTAAACTGAAGCAAATGCTAGCACTT
The DNA here is from genome assembly GCF_000703405.1 of Apaloderma vittatum. Classification (NCBI taxonomy): domain Eukaryota; kingdom Metazoa; phylum Chordata; class Aves; order Trogoniformes; family Trogonidae; genus Apaloderma; species Apaloderma vittatum. The sequence continues at coordinate 81,692 of NW_009718789.1, read as the reverse complement.
GGTGTCTGTTTTGGACCTAACTCCAGTGACGCTCTCTCCATGTCCACAGTGTTAAGAAGAGCTAATGCCATGTATTGCCGGAGCCCTGTTTTATGATTGTTTGATGTTACTAAGGTAATCAATCAGCTGGATCAGCTGGATCAGCTTTTTAACACACAAATTAAATAGATTAAATGGAGAGAAACTTTGAAGGCTTGCTACAGCTACCTTTAAACCTTTCTGATACTTTTTTCTCCATGTCTCTCAAATTACTACTGGACTTAGTATTTCACTTCATTTAATTTAAAATTGTTGGAATAATTCCTATTCTGTCCTTTCCCCATCTTTCCATGATTACCAATCAAAACATTAGTTTTGCATTATAAAAACCCAGATAGTTGCTGCTTTGTTTCCAAGCAATTCTAAGAAAGCAGTACTAGTTTTCTGTTAAAAACCCAAGAGTGTTAAATACCAAGATGGTTTTCATCATTTTAGTACACCGATGTTTGCCTAATAAGGGGGCCACCAGAAACCATGCAAGTCTTGGGATGGTTGCGGTGTGTTTCCCCTTCTGAAGGTAATTGTAAACAGAAGTGGTGAGACAGTAACTTGCCTGTCTACTTCTGGTGGTACATCTGGCTTGTGCCACCTTGTGTTACCATTTCTACAGTGTGCTGCTTGCTTTCTCTGTTTGTTTTTGTTTGTTTGTTTGTTTTTAAATGTTCAAATGAATGCTTAGTTGGTATTTTATACAGTTGTATAGTATGGGGCATATTTAAATTAAAATATTTTGTTGTCTTCTTGTAAATGTTGTGGTATTTATGCATGAAACTACTTGAAAATTTCGTGTCAAAATATGAACTTTAAGTTTCCAAACGATTCTGTTTTGAAAAAGCTAAGAATATTGTCCCAGGCTGCATCCTTACTAGTCAAATTAATTTATTAAGAGAAAACTCTTCCAGCCTTCTGCCTAAGAGACTTGCATGATCTCAGTCAAGTGATGGGAATCTACTAAGTAAAACACAGTCCAGAATATTCCAGTTAAAAACTGATTCTTCTGTGCCTGAAGCTGATGTGCTTCCTAATAAAGTATCAACATCTTAGTACTCTTGTAACAATCCCTGTGCATTCATATCCTTACCAGTTTTCTCCTATGACACGAATAATTCTGTTGTTAAATCTCTTGGAATATGAAAATATATCAGCATTTAAATGGCTTTACCTAGTAACTGTAAGTCTTTGTGTTGTAAAACATGTTGGGCAAAAATGCATTTTACTCTCAGTATGGATAGAAATCCTTTCAGGGCAGAAAGGAGTTGTTGATATCAGTGCTTGTCATTCTTCTCTACTTACGACTGGGAAGTGTTGATGTTTTTGAGAAATTACTCTATACACAGGAGTGGTTTGAAATAGCAAAGTGCTGATGCTTGTTAAGAGCCAGATGATCCAGGGGAGTTGCTGTGTAGAGTTAGCAGAAATAACATGGTCCTTCAGTGATCTAACAAAATATATAAGATGAAATAGCAGTTCCAACTGAACCATCTTTCTTTACATAGAAGACCTAATTTATTTTCTCTTTTTGGAAGTACAGCTCATGTTTTATTTGCCCTCTGCATAAGGATAGTGTGCACAACCTCTGTAAATCTGTACGAGATCCCTAGCACTTGTCACTTTGCAAGAGTTATTACCAGCTTAGTGATACACATTCCTATTGCTATTCCTATTCCTGTTCCCCTCTACTCTGCCCTGCTGAGGCCAAATCTGGAATATTGTGTCCAGTTCTGGGCCACTCAGCTCAAGAGAGACAGGGAACTGCTTGAGAGAGTCCAGCGCAGAGCCACAAAGATGATGAAGGGAGTGGAACATCTCCCTTATGAGGAAAGGCTGAAGGAGCTGGGTCTCTCTAGCTTGGAGAAGAGGAGGCTGAGGGGTGACCTCATAATATTTATAAATATGTCAAGGGGGAGTGTAAGGAGGACGGAGCCAGGCTTTTCTCAGTGATGTCCAATGACAGGACAAGGGGCAATGGATACAAGCTGGAACATAGGAGGTTCCACAAAAATATTAGAAAAAGCTTTTTCACTGTGAGGGTGACAGAGCACTGGCACAGGCTGCCCAGGGAGGTTGTGGAGTCTCCTTCTTTGGAGACATTTAAAACCTGCCTGGACACGTTCCTGTGTGACCTACTGTAGGTGATCCTGCTCTGGTAGGGGGGTTGGACTAGATGTTCTTTTGAGGTCCCTTCCAACCCTTGACGTTCTGTGATTAAGCGCTTGTGCACACATTACTGCATTAAGGACTATATTTTTCTTACCAAGCTGAATTCAACAACATGCAAGTTTGTTTCTAATCAGGGTTTTGTTTTTCAGAGCAGCAACAAGTGTAGTGTACCTTTGATATTTGAAATACCAGACAAGTGTACAAGTAGTTGTTCATGTGTAGTCCAAACTTGTCAAGGGTGGGGAAGGAATGAACTCCAGCAACTCTCTCTTATACCATTTTAACAGTTACAGCACAGATTTGGCCCTAGGCATAATCACCTGCCTAGTCAAGTTTTGCTTTGTCACACTAGAAAGAATGTCTTGGGGAAGACAATTTCCTTAACTTGAAACTGTGATTTGTATCTGTAAAGCTTGCTTTCTTCTTCTTCTGGTATGTCCCAAGCCCCCTGTCCCAGTTCCAGACATACAAAATGAATAGCAAAGGGTAGGCCTTTACTCTAGGCATAGACTGAGTTATTAAATTTGCTTATTAGGTCTTGGTTTCAGTTGTTGCGTTGCTTCAATCATTTTTGCTTTTATCCTGGCTTGCCCAACACACTCTAGAAACATTTTGCAGAAAATTATACCTGCTTAATGCTTTTAATAATTTGAATAAGACAACAAAACAACCAGTAATAACAAAGACCAGACATCCCCAAAGATACTGTAAATTACAGTGAATAAAATGAACACAAAAGCAATTTGACTGAAGAGTAGCTGACAGGATGGATCTGTCAGAATTGGATTTGTTTTCTCTGACAAAATTTCCTTTGATAAAATACTATCACACTTTTTGTCATTTACCTGATGTGTATTAATGTGTCTAAAATTATAGTATCTCTGCTATCTTGCACTTTTTTTTTTTTAGTTACTTGCACTTGTTTTTTACTCTGGTACACACTATCTGAGATATGAAAAGATGAAATGGGAGTTTTAAGTATGAAAGGTTGAACAGGTAGAGGAAGGGACAAAGGCTCCAAGTGGCACTTTGTAATTTCTTGCAATCCTGTTGCCTGTTCTGTTTTGCATTTTCTGCCTCTCAAAAACCAGCTCCGAAAGCTCTAGTTCTTCCTAATGTTGCTTCCTGCTCCCACCTCTGCCGTTCTTCCACAAAATGTTATTCCATGTTTCTGAAAGACTGAGAGACCCTTGAGGTTTACAAGCATTTTCTAAGACTTCTTTCTGAAATGGCTTCTCTTTATCCAAGGGTCGGCACAGCTCAGTGTCTGCAGCGTCAGAACGTGGTTACCAGCTTGCCAAAAGTTTTACAAAGGTTTTGCATGCTGGTAGCACAGCATGGAGGGAAGCACCAACAGGAAATTTTTCAGTGGTCTTCAATCTGCTTTTGCTGCTACGTTTGGAGTCTGTCCGTAATGACTGTCAGATCTGGAGTGATTTATAGCTTGTATTTCATAGTCTCAGTCTTTCTTTTATAGAGGATGGGGTTTGGGGGAGTTTGTGTCTTTGTCCCATCATTCTTCGACTCTACACTTTATTTCCTTTATTTTTTGTGTGGACTTGCCTACACTTTGAGTACACGCGTTTTCTTGCCACCAAAATTGTGCCAGGAATTAATTTTGTTGCAGTTTCATTTCTACCGCATCCCCCTTGAATGAAAGCTCTGAGTGCAACTAAGAACTTTTCTAACATTCACCTAATGCCCAAGGTGTCATGTCCTTTATCAATCCTAATGAAATTATATCTGATTTTGTTTGCTCTGTTGCATGTCTCCTACCATCATGTAGACATTCGTATCCTTTATTAATTTTGCTGGTGCAGTTGTTGTATTGTGTCCCGATGCCATGCATCTGTAACTGGGCAAGCCATTATCAATTCCCTACCTCACAGAATGTGTGGTGATACCTTCAGTACCTCTGCCGGCTTGGGAACACGTCAGACTCATGAGTGCAATGCTGGCTGCTATCTACCAGTGTCCCAAATTTCTAGAAATTTTGTTGGTGGCTGTCCTACTGTACCAATTCCTGAGTGCAGGGAGAAGCTCATTCAAAGATAAATATACCAAGAGTCCTAGAGTACTGGCACGAGTTTGACTTTTATCTCTTTTTTCCAGTGTGTATCTTTTATTAATTACTTGTTAGTCAGGATAAACTTCGTGTATCTTGGAGTACTTGCATTAGATACTGAGGATTTCAGTGTTTTGCTCACAACTCCATTGTTTCCAAGTCCATTTTGTTCAGTGTAGTACCTGGAGCCTCACTATTCAAGGTCAAGTTTTTAGAAAACAAGGCTCGCTGAGGTACTGCAGAAATCTAGAGGAAGAGGTAGAAAATCTGGCTGTCTTTGAGGCTTTTTGTGCCCCTGAGCATTATGTCTCCTGACTGAATAATTGGAGTTACTCCAGTATTAAGCCTATAACACTGCTAAAGAGGTCGTTTAAATGTCATTCAGGTAGACATTACCATTACATGATTTGAATTTCTTTTGTGGAAATGTGTTGTGCTTTTTGAGGTGCCTTAGGGATGCTGCTAGATTTAGACATGTTTCGGAGCTTCCCTTCAAGCTGTGCCTGCCTCTGTGCATTTCAGTGGTTGGAAGTTTATACTGTCAGGTCTCTGCCAAAATCCTGTCCTTGCTTTCCCCTCAGCCTTATGTCATAAACTTATGTCCCCTGACTCTTAAGTCCTTTTCAACTTTTTCTGCTCTAGTTCTTCTAAAGCTTTTAAAATGCATCTTTGAAAACCTGACAGGCTTTTAAATAGGTTTGGGTGAAGTCATCTTAATCTTGTTTCCTTATAGTGTGTATCTCTTGTCAGGAAAATTAAATAAAATAGACTGCCTTTCTCATGACTCTTCTAGAGTCAGTCAATAGGAATTCCTTGAAAAATAAGGAAGTATTCTTGTATATTCTCTAAAAAGAGATCCTGATCTTTTTGTTTAATTTCTAACATGCAGTTGTCTGGTGCTCCCCCCACACACCTTTTCTTCATTCCTCCTCTTTCTATTAACCAGTGTAAGGTTTGAGTAATAACTGATAAGCTAACTTCAATGCAGTTCTCAACAGAATAGTGCGTCTACTTTTTTCCTTGGGGCTAGGAATTAGGGGAGACTTAAGGTGATTAGAACCTTACAGCATAACTAAATTGTTTGATTTCAGTTGAAAGAGGTACTTGGAGGTGCCCATAGGTGGAGCTAAATATCAAGCAATGTCGTTGCTGCGTAAGAAAAGTCAGAACTGAACCTCCAGCTAAGGCTAGCAGATGTGGAAAAGTCATAATCTAATAGTGAAATTTTTGAGTACAATATTCCTTGTCTCTGATCCCTTTGAATATATTTGATTTGAAACAGCTGTGGTATGTAGGAAATCTTGTAGTGAAGTACTTTCTGTAGGTAATCATAAACTGTCTTAGCAGTAAGGTGTCATCTGGTACACTGCTCTACTTTATTTCATTGATGTCACTCGTGAGTAGAAGTTCACAGATGTGAAGTGTTTGAATCAACCTGCTAAGAAACCTTCGTTTTTGGGGCAGGTTAGCTACTGGAAGCTAGCTGTCAGTTAGTTTCACATTTCAACTTGTTAGAAGGCTAGAAGGATGCAGTACAGGTTTAAAGACTGTGCGGATTGTGCTTTATGACCTCTGAAAAGAACATCAAACATATGTCCAGTATTTCATGGCAAGGTTGCCTCCAGTGCTTGAGTAACTTTGTGCATCTCTGTTTGGGTATCCCTGTGTGCAGGTAAGGGTGCGTACTGTGACGTGGGCTTAATCCAAATGGTAAAACATTCCGTATGTGGCCTATTTATGCTAAGGTGAAGCAGTTCGGTGGAGAGAAGCTTTCCTTCACTGAAAAGAAGTCACCACTGCAATGCTCACTTAACAGGAAAAACAAGCTGTAAAAGGCTGGTGTGCATTGCAGGCTTGCAGTGATGGTTAATGCTTCTCATTTGCCAGATGTGTTTATGTTGTACCTTTTCAAGCTAGTGTTAATCTAGCTTTCATATTTAAGCATGCCAGCTCAAAGTGTAACAGTAGTGCAGCTACTTGTAAAAGCAGGGTATGATTTTATGCCAGAGGATAGAAACTATCTGGGATGTAGTTTTGTTTGTATCATGTTATCATTCGCTCTACCAGCTGCCCTCACCTGGCTTTGTTCCACATGAACGCGAGTAAAAATAGCTAACATTATATAGTCATTAGATATATTTAAAGTATTATTAGAACATTTTCAAACTTCTTATCAACTTTTCTTGTTAAAACCATTTGATTTAAAGGGACAAATAGGAGCACAGTGCAAACTTGCTGGTTACAAGTGTGAAAGGTGAAGCTCAGATGTCCAGCTCCTTGTGGCCACTGTATAAAGTGATGCTAATTCACAGAGTGGATTTGGCCTAAACAGTTGAATTAATCCAAAAGCATTTCTGAATATGAGTTACTAAGATAAATACTTAAAGCGCTTTAAACAGCAGTAGGGAATTTTTTTGGCCTTTTTCTGGACTGGAGCTGAAACATGTTGGACTGAGCCTTTGTTATAAGTAAAGTAATGATCAATATATTGATACTATTTGAGCTGGGGATATATACAACATGCTGTGAAATGCAGTTGCCCAGCCCTGTGTACCTCTTGTTTCCCACTCCTTAGGACTTTGCTGATTCTGTGAAACAAAAGTTTAATCACGCTGGTCTGGTGTGGCTTGAAGCAGAAAGGAGCTGAGGTGCTTGTTATACTCAGCGGTGACCAAAATGGTTCAGGTGCTGAAGCGCTTCTGTGTAGGTGACCAGGAGGACTCGCCCTTCTTTCGGTTTATCTGCTGCTCAGTGGGGACAAACAATTCAGCAGTCAGGTGGCACTTTACCAGAACAGATGTGTGAAGATTTTGTGTGCATTTACTCCTCTAGAAAGTGACAGTTTTTTCAGTGTGTGTTAGTATCTTCTCAGTGTCCCTCTGGTATCTTATGGTCCCATTCAAACATTTTTAGAAAATGCTGTTTCTGGGCTCTTGAGGATTGCAGAAGCAGACAGCCAGTGAACTCTAAAGGCTGCAGGTTCTTCAGACTTGCTGGCAATGCTACTGCCATGGGGACTGTCACACTGATTATCTTTGTAATAGTAATTCTGATCCAGCAGTTGGGCCTGTGACCCTGACGCTTCACTTTCCTCTCCCCAAAACACATGCCAGGTTCTCACGCAGCACCAGGTACCTCTCTACTCCCTACTCTCCTCCTTGTTTCTGAGGTTCACAGAGAGTAAGCCTCTACTGTCTTATGCTTCGGTTGCACATCTGTGTTTCACTGTCCTTCCTTCATTACTTTAACCAAGTGGACAGCCATGGTGTTGCTGATCAGAATCTCTCTGTTTCAGGATTCAGCCAAGCACAACTATGGTATTGTTTTAAAAAGGATGAGCTAATATGATTTTTTTAAGATTATTTTTAAAGCTAAGGACTTAGGCATTTTCTGTTGTTGAGTAACCATGGGTTTTCTAGGTACCTTTAGCTCTGAATGTTCTCTTCTCCCAGGTCACCATTACAGAATGGAAACTTTGACACAACCTTAATTATAGACTTGTGCTGCTGCTATAATATAGCTCCTGTAGGTAGGTCAAAAAGCTCTCTGAGCATAGGACAGTGTTCCAGCACGTTCTTGCTGAGGAGCAGTTTTAATGGCTCACTGCTGATTAGGGAGAGTGGTTTAGCAGTCAAAATTTTTACATGAGATTAAAAAGAAGGTGCAGTACATTATACTGTTAATCTGTCTGCCAAATTGTGTTGTGTGGGAGAGACATTTAGCAAGAACTTTCTATGCTTTGTCATCCTGTAGAACCATCCAGGGAAGGAATTAGCACCATTTCGGGAAAGCATTTTGCTGGTTAGTAGTAAATACCCAATCTTTCCTCTCCATAGAGCATGGCAATGAATTAACGTGTCCACATGTCCTGTAGTTTCTTTCTGTTACCAAACGTTTCCAAATAGTACTGCTCTGTACTTAACTCTCTGCCCTTGCCTTGCTTATACATCTGACGTGTTGCCAGCCTAATTTTGGGGCTCATTTTATGCATAGCACAATTTCCTTGTCAGAGAATGTCAATACAGAAGCAAGGTGCTGCTGTCTTGTTTTAGGGGTATGTTGCTTACCAAGTATCACAGTTGTTGAGGGTGGCAGCAGCTGTGTGAGCTGCAAGGAGGAGGGAAGAACTGCTCAGGTTAAAGGCTATGATTAATTGTTGTTGACCAAAGTTCACGATGATGCGTGTGCTTCGCAAACACCAGACTCCAGAAGGTCTCTGTTTCAAGCAACTTTGAGCTACAATGTGAGCAGAGGACAAGACACCCAGGCATGTGAGAGAAGACATAGAAGAGCCCAGAAAGAATAAGCCTCTGAACATAAGTGAGGTGTCGACAGAAAGAGCACTGGTCTATGGCTCCCCAGCATGGAGGAAGCTGTCAGAGATACGCAAGAGAACACTTGAAAAATTAAATCCAACCAGAAATCAATTTCTTATACCCTAGGGCAGATGAGAATTGATCTAAATTCTAAGAAGTTGTGTCACTTCTTCAGGCTGGGCTGTGCAAGGCGATGGTGAGCGGTGAGAGGGACAGTGTAGGCAGTGGATGCTCGTGCTGTTCGTTTCCTTGGCAGTAGATGCCTTCATTTGGCATCCAAGTCAAGCAGAATTGCTTGTGTGTCTAAATAGATGCAGGCTGCTGGCAGAAAAGGAAATGCACTGGAGAGATGTGCTTGCTCTGATACCCACAGGGTAGCTCATTACAGCCTGAGGACATGGTAGCGCAGCTGTCACCTATCGCCTACGGTGAGTGGGAAGTGAGAAGGCTTCCATTTTGCTACTGTTAAGTCAACCTGAACAGCAACCCTGTCCCCAGTCATTGTGAAAACAAGTGCTTCCTCAGCTGACATTGCAAAATCACTGAGCCTGGATCTGGAAATGGCAGACTTTTGCCGATGACACCACAGCTTGGCTGGCTACGAGGCTGCTTGTTATCTGCAGATGCTAGCTATTTTGCTTCCAAATGTCTCAATTTCCCTGCACTCCGCTTGATTACACGCTACCAGATGGTGCAGCAAATTCTGCTTCAGTCCCACAAACAAACTCCAGAAAAAGGGCTTCACTCAGAAACTATCTGGAGAGCTTGTACTGCAGGTAATCTTGCTGTCTGGCCAGGTACGTGGGACTTCGATGAGAAGATGGTAAGTAGCCAGATACAGGAGAGATGCCTGCTAGTGCCTTTAGTGAGGGCAAGGGAACAAAGAGAGCAAGGGAAATGCACACAAATGTCTTGCGTTCTTTGGAACACTTTGACCATTTTCTTTTTTTTTTTTTGGGACCACCAAAAAAATCCAGCTGTAGAGTGGGTAATCCATAGAAAAGCAAGTTTTCTTCACATGGCTGCTTGTGGAAAAATTAGTTTTAAAATATCTATTACAGGTAAAAATGGTATTTTTGCAGTGATGAAGCTTTAAAAGTGCTTTTAAAGTATTTGACAGAAAGTGTATCATGACTTTTTGTAGCATGTACAAGCTCTCTTCACAGAGGTCAGAATTCTTTTAAAACTCTCTGTCCCGGTTTGTGCAACAAGGCCTTAATATTTCCAGGATATTACCAAAGGCCCATAAACACGACAGAAAATTGACTGTATTAAACACCTGAGCTCACCTACTGTTGAGTCATGTCCGCGCTATCTGTCTCGGTGACATAGTAAGCTGACTTCAGCTTAGGCCAACCTTTTCATTTGGGTGAAGTCTAAATCTGCAAGCATGTGAGCATCCAGCCTCTTGTGATCATTTCCTTTATTAGTAAATTGGACAATGGGCACCAAAGCTCTATGCAGTGCAGCAGATAAATCCTTGAGTACAAACACCTGCTTAAATTTTTTTTCCCATTGTCTCCTCAGCAGGCACATAGCTTTCCACTTGGGGAGATGGGAGGCAGGGGAACAATCTGTACATTTTGCCAGGCCCCTGCTAGGTTCAAATTCCCCAGGTAGCACTTTTAACCCAGTAGGCATCAAGAAGCCACACTCACAGCTGCTGACAAGAGGTTTTTCTGGTGCTGAAGGCTGAACTTCAACTCTGGAAAGCCTTTTAATTGTAGCTTGCAGATCTGGAGTTGCTAAGTGCTACTCCTGCCCTTCCCACCAGTGCAATGCAATTCTATGATTATTAAAAATGGAATTAAGAAGGTATTTGTATAATTTCACCTAAAGATTTTTCCAGCAAGGGAAAATCAATTTCCTTTTCTTCTTAGCACTTCAAAGGGTCAGGACTAGAGCCATGGAACTTATCCCCTCCTTTTCATCTTTGGCTGCAATATCCTCATGGCCAGATGAAGGATTGTGCTGGGAGCATCTTAATGGGAATTACCCCATATCTTTGTTTCATTTTTCTTTTCTTTATAATTATTTTTTGGCACAGAAAATGGAGCAGAAGATATGTCCCTGTGCATGTGCAGCCCCAGAAATGGTGATAGACACATGCTTGGAATCCTTGTGTTCCAAATCAACATATTTCCACAGTTTTAACCTCAGTTAATAGCATATTATCAAACAAACTCAAATGCCAGGGGATTTTTACTTTGAAGACTGAACAGAAGGCTTTTGTGTTTGGTTTACTCTAGGTGGAGTTGGGAGGGGTGTGTGGGAGAAGCACTCTTTTCCCCTTTTAACTGGAAAAAAACCCCAAATTATTTGCACTGGCCTTGCTCTTAATGCAGCTTCCTTTTTGGCTAATGCTGTTGGGGCAAGGAGGTAAATTCTGACTCATCTTGAAAGGAAAAAAAAAAAGCTTTGGTTTGACATACTTGCCTTGATCTTAATGTAGCTTCCTTTTTGGCTGATACTGTTTGATCAGGTAAGTAAATTCTGACCCACCTCAAAAGAAAAGAAAGTTGTGATTTGACACATCTGACTGGCATTAGGCTCTCTACAAAGAGTGCTGTCAAGGTATCAGCCTGCGAGCTGCCTGGTGCCCAAGGACTGTCCAGTGGGCGCTTGCTGAGGGGAGACATGCCTTGTGGCAGGTGCCACAGGCACCCAGGTCAGGCTTTGGTTAAAAAAAAAAAAAAAGCCACATCATTTTTTTGTATTTTGCAGACTACTGGATCAGTTTGTTTAAGTATAGTGTAAAGGACCCTTCCTGTCATTTAGGGTACTTGGGTGCCTGGTGTCCTGCATGAGATTCCTCTTGTACAAAGAGAGCAAAAAGATCATCTGTGCCCAGACAGTTTGGCCATGCCATGTTTCCCTACTTGACAGTTGCTTTTGCCTTGCTGGGGCCTTTATTTCAGTGGGAGTTGTGCCTACTGGGAGCAAAGGAGCTCCTACTGAGCCTGGGCTGAATGCAGCGATTCATAAATAAAATCCACATAAACACTTGCTCTTTAAACCACAGAATCATAGAATGGTTTAGGTTGGAAGGGAGCTTAAAAATCTCCTAGCTCCAACCCCCCTGCCATGGGCAGGGACACCTCCACCAGACCAGGTTGCTCAAAGCCCCATCCAGCCTGGCTTTGGACACTGCCAGGGAGGGGCCATCCACAGGTTCTCTGGGCAACATGTCACAGTGTCTCACAGCTCTCACAGAAAAATAATTTCTTTCTCATATCTAATCTAAATCTACCCTCTTTCAGTTTGAAATCATTAGTCCTCACCCTATCACTACACACCCTGTTAAAGGGTCCCTCCCCATCTTTCCTGTAGGCCCCCTTTAAGCACTAGAAGTCCACTATAAGGTCTGCCTGGAGTCCTCTTTTTCTGAGCTGAACAACTAAATGTATTTTTATAATCTGTAAAATCTGATGACGGTCGTGCAGCAGAAAGGAAACCTCTAAACAGGAGGACTAAGTCACATCAAAGTGCTTGGGCAGAATTTGGGCAGTGTTTGCGACTGTATTGCCTCAGCAATGGGAGGAACATACACAAGCTTGACCATCAAGCAATGGAAGATATTAAAGGGTGAGGTTCTCTTATCATCACCAGCCATCTCAGATGTGGAGCCCTTACTGCAAAGAGAGCATCTACATTAGTGTGTGTACTTGGTCTTGGCATTAATATCATTACCCTAAGCAGATGACCTAAGACCTATATATTCCTTCCAGCTACTAAGTGGCTCAGTTTCAAAACCAAAGCATATAGAAAAGTGAGCTTAGAAGAAAACTAAAATAAAAGTTTTGTACTACTGCCATGTCTAAATAGTGACTTGTGTGGCTACCTGACCTGGCATACGGTTTCTTCTGTTTGTTTAGTTGTGAAGGTTTTATTTCAACTGGTTTTTGGATGATGTTTCTTCCTACAAGTGTAAACGTTTGCAAGTGGGTTTGATGTGGGTCTTATTTTAAAAACTAAAAGCAACACAAACCTCAACTTTATAGAAGTGCCAAAATAACAAAAAATGCCTTTGCTGAATGTACGCTAAGTCATAGCGGTCAGTTTTTCCCTCTAATTATGGATGTTCCTCTCACTAGTGAGGATGCTGCTGTGAGTTACTGTGGTGCTGCTTGGGAGCAGCGATGGCAGAAGTGATGGCACAGGGATCTCTGGATCCGGCAGAAGCAGGCAGGCATGGGTCTCCCCTGAGCATCAGCTGCTGGAAGTCCTGATAGCACCTCTCCACCCCTTCCCATCTGAAGTCCTTCTTATGCTGGAGAGGAGGTGGAAAAGGGTTCCCTGGCTGTGAATCCACCCTTCAACAACTGTCAGGGTACCCTGTCCCACAGAGGAGAAGCCACCTTTGCTGAGACCCACCTGTGCTGCTGCTGCAGCTGATGGAAGGGGGGAGGTCTGGGCAGCCCTTGTTCACCAGCTGTGGGGCTGCAATAACAGGGCACCCAGATGAAGGGGACCCCTCTCCAATTGGAAGGTTTGGATGTTGCAGCTTTGCTTAAAGAGGAAAGGGTTGATTCCTTGGTTATTGTTACTCTTAAAGCAATTTTGATGTTCTTGTTTATGCGCTAGTGTGATGCATCAGCATTCAGATCACGAGCAACTATTGATATAATTGTGTGCGTGACTTTTTGGATGGGATTCAAAAGAAAAAAACCCATGGGAACGTTTTTCTCTTCAGTGGAAACGTAAGTGGTTGATTTTGAACTTGAGATGTAGTGATGAGATGATACCAGATGTGACAGAGTAAGCAAAAATATCCTTTACATTCTAGTCCTTTGTCCTAGAATGCTTTCCTTTAAGGTACGTTTTTCTCTTTGCCTTTTCCCAAGAGGTTGTCTCATCTCCAGCAATTAAATCATGGCTGTCAACTGCTTAATTAATTTGCCATCAGAAGCGTTATTACATTTTGCGAAGGATGAGAAACGCTAAAGATATTAAAGATCAGCTTTGCTAGGGCAGAGCTGAGTGAAGGAGAGTTACAAACAAACAGCAGTATCTATGCAAAGAATTCAAGCATTCATCCACCTCCCACCAGCCGTTGTCATGGCAAACCCCTTATTATTACTGATGCTGCAGTGTGGGTATGTGGTTAAGAACAGAAAGGTGAGGGGCAATGCACAGCAAATGCCTGATTTCTCCTTCTCGGCATCAGTGGGTGAGACCTGCAGCTCTTAGTGCCGGGCTAGGAGGTCCAAGGGCAATCACAGGGCCACCTGCCTCTGGTTGTACAATGGCGGGGGTGCTAAGCCTTCAAGAGGGACCGTGGTGGATGAGCTGGTGAGAGCAGCCAGTCCTGGAAGCGGGGTGGCCACAGGCACCCAGTGGCGCATGGCCTCGGATGCAGCCTGGTCTGCCCTGTGCATCAGGATGCCTGTGGTGCTTCCCAAACCCTCACTGAAGGGGATCTCAGACCACTTTGATTTCTTCCCATCAACCTAGCACAGAGAAAAAAATTCCCAGAGAAGTTGGGCTGCTGTTGGGGTGGTATAGAATGGGGACAGGCAGCTGAGGACTCAGCCTGCAACGCTCTGCAACACTCGAATCAAATTATTTTGGTTCAGATAAAATATCCTAGACTAAGGTGCTAAACCTTTTGAGTAGCTTCCAGTGGTCCTTGCTGTCTAGGGTGATTCTGTAATGTTCGCAGGTAGTGAATCATGGGCTGTTAAAGCTCCTGAACAGACAAAAATCCCACTTATATTTTTAAACCATTGGGCTAAAAGTGATGCCAAATGGAGATTTTTAACATGAGTGTAGCTGGTCACAACACCAGAAAAAAAACATCCTCTTGGTGAGATCTACTGGAAACTATTTGGGTGGTAAATTTGTTGCATGAATATGGTTTGGGTAATGGATGGTGTTTGGAAACTAAGCTTTCCAAACAAAAGGAATAATGTTCTATATCTGGAGCAACAGGAATTCGTATTTTCCATTTCCTGGTGCGGAACAAACAAAGTAGGCTTAAAATTAGTATATTTGTTAGTCATTGCATTATGAATGGTATGGTCAGTTAATGCCACTGCATGGGGAAAATGTTTGTTATAACTATATACGGTTTTCCAAATAAAATGGACCTGCTGCCTGGCACGTGGGTCTCGGCAAGATGGAGCATTTGGCATCTCACACTTTTGCATCTTCATTTGTGTGTGACAAAGAATTTTGTCTCGGACGACTGACAGGAGTCAGTGACAAGGAGTCCCTGTTTTTTCCTGATTATGATGTATTTGCAAAAGGTGTTGTGGGCTGAGCCCAGGGCAGCATGCTGCTGCTGGGGATGGCTTGCTGGGAAGCTAGCAGAGCTCAGATGTATTGATGGCACTGGTGCTTCTGCCATGATCCCTCTTTCAAAACCCGCTTCTGCCATGATAACTCTTTCAAAAACCATGGAGTTTGTAGCAGTTTGGGATTTCAGTGAGAGGACTGCTCTCCCACAGTAAGTTTAGGTCTTCCAAAGCATTTTCATGTGGATCTGAAATTTTATTTGTAGCTATCAGTTTTTCATTTATTGGCAAGTTTACTTCAATAATGAGAATGCATAGGTTCAGCCAGGATTTTTTAAAAGCGAGAAAATAGAGTAGTTTGTTAAAACATCAAACAATTCTTCTACAAACATTGTGATTAAGGTCACCTCACTATTTGCTTGTGGTCGTGTTATCCCTGGACTGTGACTGAGTATGGCTAATTGCAGGCAAGAAGCAAAGTGTGGGCAACAGAGATTACTTTTTCAGCCCCGACTGAGAACCAGCATGGGCATCGGCCTTCTGTGTTGGCTGAGAAAGAATGGAAGTTATGAGTTTAGCAATAGTGCCTTATTTAAAGCGAGAGGAATGCATGGCAGCATGGTTTAAGGAGGGACAGTTTCCCTCCATGTCTAGCCTATTGATTTGAGTGGGAGGGAATTAAAAAAAATGGGAAGACTTGTTTGCCTAGGAGGAAAAGAAATGCCTAGGGTAACGGAAATATGTGGTGTGTGGAGAAAATGTCCACATGTGCATACTTCAAGCAGTTGTGTATAAATGTCAAGGTTTAGGGCTGGGCCAGCCACTAGACTAATGACAGGTGCTCTTTATTAACCCTTCTCCCCTCCTGAAGAGGAAGGGAATAAGGCAGAGAGACTTACGGATGGGAGAAGAAAACTACAACAGCTTTAATGAAACAATAGTAGTATTAATAAGAAAAATAGTGAAATGTGTGCAAACATATACAAAGCCAATATCAAACCCACCCCTCCCAATGGCCATCACCACTGCTGCTGCAGAGCAGGCGGGTACCAGGGAAGCCCCAGACTGGACTCCGTGGCAGATGTGAGCTAGATACATGAGCTGGACTTGGGAACTGAGTTCAGGAAATTCATGGATCGGGATAGAAGGCAGCACAGAGTCCTGCTTGGATGCTGAACATCAACGAAGAGAACATAACACTTGTGGTCACTCAGCTTTGTACTGAAGATGACGTATATGGAATGGAATACTTTTCTGGTTGGTTTTGGATCCCCTGTCCTGTCTGCTCCTTCCCGGCATTGTCACTTTTCGTTCACTTGTGACCCTTTTACTTCCTGGCACCCCCAACCCATTACACAAAATTTAGCAGTGATTCTGAGCACTATAAGAGCAAGTGTAAGCAAGAGCCTTTCTGCATACCAGTCCGTGGTAGTAACTATAAACATCAGGCATTATCATTTCTAGTAGCTGACACTGTCTGCAAAAACATGCTGCTAACTTCAGAAAGTGCAGCCTCTTAGAAGAGACTGAGCTGAGAAGTAAAATCACTGAACAAAATTGGTTGTTTCATCTCAGACCAGGATATAAATGTGCATATAGAACACTCAGGGGAAGAGGAGAAGCACAGAGCAAGGGACCCAAGCGAGCGGGATTGGTGAGCACAGTGGGAGGCATCAGCCTTGCCGGCTGATCCACAAAATCCGCACACTGCCAGCTGGCAATGCAGAGGGGTCACATTTCTGCCCCCTACATGTGTGCTTTTGACTTGGGTTTACTAGAATTTCTTTACAGGTGGAAATTGTACAGATGGTGAAAGCAGGACAGAGCTTTTATTGTCCAGCAGTTCCCCTCTTCAGAGTTGGTAGTGCAAGAATATTCTTTCTTTCTTGACAGTCTAGGAACTGATGGTGTAGAATAATAACGTTTCACAGCTCTTAGAAAGCCATCGTATTATGTGGGTGTGCCTTTCACCATCACAATTGTCTGCCAGTCTCCTGAACTTCAGAGAGCCAGCTCCTTCTCCTAAGCTTTTTGCTTAACTTGCATGACTGATGAATCTATCTCCCTTTCTTTCTTTTATGTCTGCACAAAATAAAATAGGACAATACACTGAGGGGCTGGGGTTTAAGGCCAGCAGTATAGATATTGTGAATCATCAAGGCATTTTTTTCA
Organism: Apaloderma vittatum; assembly: GCF_000703405.1. Classification (NCBI taxonomy): domain Eukaryota; kingdom Metazoa; phylum Chordata; class Aves; order Trogoniformes; family Trogonidae; genus Apaloderma; species Apaloderma vittatum. The sequence goes on along the minus strand of NW_009718789.1, from coordinate 64,704 downwards.
GTGGACTGGTCTGAAACTCTTGGGCTATGCTTCAATATTACTCTCCTCGTCGCTGCCTTTGACTACTAGCTGTGTGAACCATTAGCTGGTATTAGTCTTCATCTCTGTCTTTTTCAGTAGCCTTGGGCTCATGTCTCCAAATAACTGACAATAAAAGTTTGACTGAAGCTTGGCAGCCTATCTACCACGATTAATCTCTTCCAGCATGCATCTGAGGTTCGCTTTTAGCAATGTCATTAGGTGGAGCTACAGCCTCTGGCACTTCTGAGAGGCTCTGTCTCTGTCATTCATTAAACACACTGAAGATGGATGATAACTTCAAAATCAATTAATTATTATCATAATTGTCTCTAATTATATCATGCCTAAACTCTGTGAGATGTTTTCTAGGTAAGCGAGAGAAGAGGTCTCTGCTGTGAGGAAGTCAGAGTTAACACATGATGCTGATATAGATAAGGAAGAGAAGGACTTGCCTTGAAGAACGGAGCAGCCCAGCACAGACCCTGTGTGTTAAGCTTTGCCTCGCTACTCTCCTCCTCACCTCGGTCCTGCAGGCCCTGCTCAGAGGTAAGAATTTATGCACTGACTAATTGAATTTGCATAACCTCAGCCCGAGGCAAGTCTAGTTAAGCCTTATGCTTGTAGGCAGGCTGCTTCACCTCAACCAGCACAACCAACTCCTAACACCCAAGCCTCGCTGGCCAGCACTCATGCAGTCTGCAGGCAGCTTGTGGCACTAATGCCAGCTAGATATTAAACAAGAGATGAATTTCTTTGAAAGGGAGGAGAATTATGTATTGATTTTTGGTAAAAATACGATTTCTTCTCCATCAGTTGAGCAGAGACTTGCTGCTCAAGCCTCTGCAGCACGTGTTTCTCCTCCAGAGCTGAGAACAAACTGGGCAGCAGCTGTGTTAAAACAGCAGGTAGTGCGCAGGTACAGCAGGGACAGGCACGGTGTGAGGTGCTGCATGGGATGGATCTGAACTCAGCACCAGCTGCAATAGTGGTGCTGCCGTACAAAAACCCGTGGTCATCGTCTTCTCATCTTCAATGCATTTAATGGTTCAGAGGTGCTGTGTGATACTGAATGAGTGGGCTCAGCACCATGGCAAAGCAGAAACCCTCAAATAGAATTATGCTTATCCAGTGCTACCTCTGTGTCTGTTTTTCTACGTGTATTTTTGATTGGGGAGACACTTCACTGTTTTGTGGTTTTTATGTGTTCTCAACCCAAATACATCACTATTGTCTCTAACGGTTAGCAACCTGCTACACTCCTTAAACCAACAAGTCTATAGGGCTGAATGGGATCCACCCAAGGGTACTGAGGGAGCTGGTAGAAGAGCTTACCAAGCCACTTTCTATCATTTATCAGCAGTCCTGGATAGCCAGGAAGGTCCCAGTGGACTAGAGGTTATCAAATGTGATGCTCAACCACAAGAAGGGTTGAAAGGAAAACATAGCGCTGTTAGCCTGACCTCGGTGCCAGGGAAGGTTATGAAGCAAATCATCTTGAGTGCCATCACAGTGCATGTAGAGGACAAGCAGTGATCAGGCTCAGTCAGCATGGGTTTATGAAAAGAAGGGCCCTGCTTGATCAGCTTGAACCCTTTCTATGACAAGGTGACTTGTTTAGGGGATGGGGAAAAGGCTGTGGATATTTTCTACCTGGACTTTAGTAAAGCCTTTGACATTATTTCCCAAAGCATTCCCCTGGAGAAACTGGCTGCTCATGGCTTGTTAAGCGTCTATTTTTTCTGAGTGATAAACTGACTGGCTGGTCAAGCCCAAAGAATGGTAACGAATAGACTTAAATCCGGTTGGTGGCCAGTCACCAGTGGTGTTCACTAGGGCTCAGCATTGTGGCCAGTTCTGTTTAATATCTTTATCAATAATCTGGATGAGGGCATCAAGTGCACCCTTACTAAGTTTGCAGAAAACACCAAGTTGGGTGGGAGCGTTGATCTGCTGGAGGGCAGGAAGACTCTGCAGAGGGACCTGGACAGGCTGGATCCAATTATAGGAGGTTCAACAAGGCCAAGTGCTGGGTCCTTGGGTCCTTTGGGTCACAACGACTCCAGGCAGCACTACAGGCTTGGGGAGGAGTGGCTGGAGAGCTGCTCAGCAGAAATGGATCTGGGGGACTTGCTGGACAGCCGGCTGAACACGAGCCAGCAGTGTGCCCAGGTGGCTGAGAAGGCCAACGGCATCCTTGCCTGGATTAGTGTGGCCAGCAGGACCAGGGCAGTGATCGTGCCCCTGTACTTGCCACTGGTGAGGCCACACCTCAAATTCTGTATTCAGTTTTGGGCCTCTCATGGCAAAAAATACATGGAGGTGCTCAAGTGTGTCCAAAGAAAGGCAACAAAGCTGGGGAAGGGTTTCAAGAGCAAGTCTTATGAAGAGCAACTGAGGGAATCACACTTGTTTTGCCTGGAGACTGCCTGGAAGGAGGTTGTAGCGAAGTGAGGGTTGGTCTTCTCTCCCAAGTAACAAGCAATAGGATGAGAGGAAGTAGCCTCAAGTTGTACCAGGGGAGATTTAGATTGGGTATAAGGAAAAATTTCTTCACCCGAAGAGTTAGTGTTCCCTGAACATGTCCTCTGGCTGCTCAAAAGATTGAGTTAAATGGAATCAACCAGTTATGACTGTGTGCATATAGGAGCTGGTCAACTTTTCTTGGAAGAAGAGAATCACTGCTTGTACCTTTGCGTCAAGGCATTTCAGATGCTGAGTATTATCTGATATTCAAGTTCTCTGAGTCAGCTTATGCCCTTTTGCTTTTTTTTCCCATGAAATGCGTGTGTCAAAGAAAAAAGGAACCTGGCAGAAAACGCTGGCTACAGGTGGAGTAATACCATTCTTAGGCTGTATTTTCTGTACTTTCTGTTCCTAAGCCTTAGGATTTTGTTTCCTTCTGCTTGGTTGTGATCAGAGAAGAAAGACATCCTACGTGTACTAACATCATGTACCAACCAAGGAAAGATCTTGCCCCTCAATTTATAAAGCCACAAGCAAGTTGTTATATAGGCCAAACAGCTATTGTACAGGGCCCTGTGACATTACTTCTGCTGAAGAAAATACGGGTGACGTGGCTCACACTTGCTTTTGATGTCTGGTTTAGTTTATAAATACGGAAAGCCTTTTTTCCTGGACTCACAGAAGATTTGAGCAGCAGAAGTTTTCTTGCTCACCACTTCCAAATTGCAAGGATTAGGAACCCGGAGCCATGGCATTAGAGTTGTCAATGGTCCATGGAGTGCCAGGATGGCCAGGTCGGGCTGTGCCCAGCACTGACCCGAGGCAGAGGAGGACAAGACAGATGCTGGAGTGCAGGCCTTATGTGTTTCTGTTGTGCAGATCCTCATTGGGGTGATAGCAGCCAGGTTTTTTGCTGGCCAAGCTGCTGGGGTGCCTTGTCCTTGTTGAACTAATCTGGTTCCTCTGCTGATGCTCAGGAAGATATTTCAGGAGCAACTGCAAAAGCTCTGGCTGTGCCCTCGAGGTGATACCCGAGGTCTGACTTTCCTCACATTGAACTAGGAGAAAATTTACTCACATTAACATGGTTAAATCCATGAAACATTGGAGTAAGGAGAGATGAGACGCTCAGGATGGTGCAAATCTGTGACACTGCTTTGGTGAAGGCTGCAAGGGCATAGCTGCCTGTCCAGAGAAAGCACGTCCCAGGGGCAGTCCTGGCCTTCTCGCTTCACCATGGATCAGTAGACCAGAAACACAAAGGAACTTGGAGGTTTCTGAGGGGTGGTGATTTGCTCCTACTGCTCGCGCCTGGCATTTGCTTAGGTGGAAAAACAGCACAGCAGGAAGATATGTGTGGCTGCTTCTGGAAAAAAGCCTATCTGTGCCTCACACTGTAAAACAGGCAGCTGCTTTAGAAAAGGAGGAAGAAAAAGAAAGAAAATCAGGACTAGCGCTACCTCTGAAGGACTTCCTTGATGATGCAGGCAAGGTTAGACCTTATGTGATCGTGAGGTGCACTCCCATTCTCAGTTAATCTACAAGTGCAATTAAACTGAAATTATTAAGAAAACTCCCACAAATTTACACATTCTCCTCTCGGTTGAGAAGAGCAACATCCAACTCTTAGGCTTAGAATAGTGATCTGGATTGTACATACACTCCCCCGTATAAAGACGGGGACTCTTGATCTCGAGGAATTACCCTGGCCGGCATCCCAAGCCAAGGAGGAGGCGGTGCCCCGACTGCAGGACCTGCCACTCCGAAGAGACTTTCTCACACACACCCTCAGCAGGACCCAGTTTTAAAGCTCAGTTGGATCTGAGCTGTGGTCAAAGTGTCATCAGCCTCCCACTGGCTACCAGCCAACCTCTTGGGTGTACACCTAGGCTGGTGGACTAGCCAGAAACTTCCAGCATTTTCTCTGAAATCTGCCTGGCAACCACCGTGTGGGAAGACATCCCAGATTTGGGGGAATGCGCCTGCCACAGGGATGTGGATGCGCAGGAAGCTGTGGGTTGCATGGGCGAGAGAGTGAACATACAGCTTTCATTGTTTTAGTTAAATGAAAGGAAAGGTATTTTACACATTTGCTTCTCGGGATACAAGGTTTCCCTTCCCCCATGATCTGGCTCTTTTCCTGAATGGGTGCATTTTGCAAACATCCTTCCTAGTGCATGGAGGGCACTCCTCTCCTAACCTTACCTAGCAATTTAGTGCAAATTCCTGGGAGATCAGAGGGGACATTTGGATAGTTCACTGTTTCTGCACCATTAGGGGATCTTTGATCTTTCTTTCTCCTGCCCAGCAAAAGTGGTTTCTAAGCATAAAGCATCTCTGCTTCTCAGTGTATTGGGAGATCTGCTGATAAAAACGTGGGTATAAAATACCCTCTGAGGTGGCTGGATTCAGTGAAGGAAAAGCCAAAAGCTCAATATTATTTTTGCTTAAGTGACATACAGCCAAATGAAGACAATGAAAACCTGTTAAGTTTTTAATGCTTTGAACTCTGGGAGTTTACACACCTCCATCAATGTGATGATGCTGTGGTGGCCTCCAAAAGCCCTTCCTGCCTGACGCCATGGTTCTTTGTGGGTCGCTGCCAGTACAAACACACTGCCACCCTCCTGGTTTTCTGGAGATCCTATCATTTAATGGATGTGGGCTCTTCAACACTGGGGATTTTGTTTTGTTAGATGTGCTTTGTGAGAAAAGCTTTTGAATTTTGCCACCTGATTGAGTTGGGATTGTGGTTTGTCAGGCCTACATTTTTCCTCCCAAAAGGAGGGAAGCTGGGCACCGCAGAGGGACAGGGCAGTGAAGGGGAGCATCGTCTGGGAATCCCGCGCTCAACCAGGGGTGCTGCTGATGGGAAAGGGGACTCTGACCACTCTTCCGCAGCAAAGATGTGCTACATCCTTTTGAGTGCTAAGCTTAGGTTGTGAAGGGCATTGCATGATATCTGACAACCCCTGCAGCAGCAGAGTTTGCACAGTGAGTTGCAGATATAACCTGATAACTAAAGAGGAAGCAGGTCCTTATGTGGTTGGGTGGAACAATTGACAATGATTCCTGTTTAGTCATATGCTCTCGTTTTGTGCTTGGTACATCCTGAAATCTGCATTTCTCTGTGTGCTCTCTTTGGAAAAATGCCATTTTGGCTTCTTAATGGAATCTGACATGGATTTCAACTTCTGCATACTGCAAAGCAGGGGAAAGTTTACAGTACTTTTCACTCACTAATTAGTGTTAACATGGCCCCAGTATCAAAGTAGGGAGGGATCTGTGGTGTTTTTCCATTGGACTGTTCTCTGAGGTTCTTTTCTCATAACATTTTATTTTTATGAACATGTACCTTTTGTAATTCCATTTGGTTTAAGTGAGATCTTCAGACAGCATCTTTAAACCCTGCCTTGAAATATGTCTGCACCTTGCTGAAGACAATCCTTTCTTTCAAAAGATACATGTAAACCCTTTGTAATCGCCCTTAGACAACCTGAGGAAAAAGTATGCAGAGACTTAAGCACATGGCTCCTTATGGGCCTCCACCATGTTTGTCCTCCATGGTGATACAGGAGAATGCAGCCTTCTAGTACACTCAGCCAGAACAGGGATCCAAGCGAGTGCTCTCTGGCTCCTGCAGAACCGTGGAGGTACCCAACCTTGCTCAGCAGCTTCCCAAGGAGATCTGCTGCACAGCACATTGGAGAGGACAAGGAGATGTGCTCCTGGGGAGAATGTCTGGGCTTGGGATCCAGTCTCACCTTTCTCCCTCTGCCTAAATCCTGGTGGTACATTTCCAGGCCAATGGGTATTTGCAGGACACATCTAACATGGGCTGGGTGAGATTAAACTTCTCGTAAAATGTATTTTTAGCTGCTTGTGTTTAACTTGCTGTTGGTGGCATTGAGAGGTTACAGCAACTATATAGGAAATTAAAGATAAGGATTTGATTGCATCTTCAAAAAACTGCCAACTGTGTCACCTACTTTCCAGGGTAACACCTTGCCAGCTAGCCTGGGTGTACCTCAGCACCTCCACAGCAGCTCAGACTTACATCACTCTGCTGAGTGCAAAAACTGAGGCAAATGCCAGAATTCACGTCTCTCCCCTTCCAGCACAGGGTCCCCACTCACAGCTTGCACAACAGGTGACCCTCTTCGCTCCCCTGTGAGGCCAGGGGCATGATGTGGTGGTGAGAGCAGCAGCCTGCTCTGTGGGGCCGTGTCTAAGGAGGTCAGTGGCGAAGGCTTGAAATGCTTTGGGCCAAGGAGACACTTGTCTTGGGGCCTCCTGCATCTCTAAGGCTTTGAGTGATGGGAGTCAGGGCAGTGGCAGGGCCAATGCTGCTAGGCATCCTCAAGTGTGGTGAGCTAGTGGCCACATGGAGGACACGGGTTGGTTGCTCAGAGATATGTGTGGCTGCATGGGGCACTGCTGGCCAGGTGACCTCGCTGGGAACACAGCTATGGAGGCAGCTGGGGGCTGGTAGCAGCAAGACACCGTGCTGCTGCAGACCATTCCGGGTGCCTGTCTGTGCCCCTTCCAGGGCATAAACAAACCCAGCATCCATGAGCAGGTTAGGCTGGGCACTTCAGCAGTTAGGCAGCAAATAACCCTTTTGGTTTGTGGTTTGTTTTTTTGTTTTTTTCTTCTAAATTGCAATTTTAGATGAGTTTGGGCAATGTGTCAAGATCACTTTGAAAGGTTAAGGGGCTCTCAGTCTAAATTCAGTGTGTTAAGAAGCACAATGTTCTGAAAAAGACAGAACTCAACAATCTCTGCATAGAAATGACTTATATTTTTTTGTCTTCTAAATGGGTGCAGAGTAAAACAAGGAAATTCCTGTCTGCATGTATGTGGTGGACATTTCAGGGACATTATCTTGGTGGCAGGTTCCCCACCTTTAGTGTTTGCGGGGTCAGAGACATGTTGCCCATGACAGGCTGAGACCCTGAGCCAAAATGAAGCTCCAGACATCTCCTCTGATGGGTATGGGCAGAGGAGAGGGGGGCAAAGAGACAGTGCTGTCTCCCCTTGGCTTGTTGCCCTAAAACTTTCAGTGGGTGAAGAGCCGATGGCACCAGCAAAGGCAGAGCGTGGGGCAGATTGGCCTGATCTCCAAATCAGCTATGGAGAGGCTCTCCGTGAGGCACCTCTGGGAAATGCCTGCTTCCCCCTCTGCATTGTGTCATAGAATTGTAGAATCATAGAATAGTTTCAGCTGGAAGAGACCTTGAAGATCATTGAGTCCAGCCTTTGTCCCAGCCCTATCAACCTACTAAACTATATCTTCCCTCAGCTTGGCATATCTGGACATGCTCCTCCTGGGGAGCAAATGCCTCTCTGTCAGAAATGAACAGTCAAGAATTTGCAGCATCCATGCCCTAAATGGAGGGGGGAACCCGTCACTGGGCAGGAACTGCCTGTCGGCATGTGGTTCCCCATGACTAGTGTATGGAGGGCTTGTGATGGTGCAGGGTGTGTGCCAGGGCAAGGATGTTGTTAGCCATAGAGACACCTCTGTTAGTGCCCCCGGCACAGCACACGTGCCTGAGATAGCTTCAGAGGAGGAAAGAGATCTCCAGAGCAGGCTCCACCCCTGATTTATCCCTGCATGGAACAATGCTGGAGAAAAGTGGAAAAAACAATCCAAGCATCTCTTACTTAGAGCAGAAAAAGAGCAGGCTCCACCCCTGATTTACCCCTGCATGGAACAATGCTGGAGAAAAGTGGAAAAAACAATCCAATCCAAAAAATAATCCAAGCAGAAAAGGTGCCTGTATCACTGCACTTTCTAAAGGAAACACATGATAATTATTCCTCCCCCTTATTAATGTGGCATTTCAATCTGTGGAGCTAGGAGCAGCAATGCACACAGGCACAGTGAGCAGGAAGGAAGGTGATGGCTCTGTCATGATTTGGTCTCCTGTACCACTGCCTGTGACAAAACTTGGCCTCCTCTCCTCAGGCTGGCTTCAGAGTGAGGGAAGGATTGGGAAATTGTTGTCCATGTAAACAAGATTATTAAAAAAAAACCCCTTTTAGCTATCCATAGGAGGAAAAAAATTTAACCACCATTTGTTTAAAGAGGGTATTGAATATTTTGTGAGCAACATGCCCTGCTGCTGGGTCCCAAGGGCCAGTGCTGCTGGTGGCTATTAAGCTCTGGCTACCTGCATACCCAGCACCGAGCCGAGACCATTTAACATGATTACTGTGCTTGTGACCCAGGAAGCACTCATCCCCTAGCAAGTCCGGGGCAATTTTGAAACAACATTGCTAGCCAGTAGGAACATGTCCAGGAATTTTATGGCTGTCTCCATGTATCCATGGAGCATGACTTTTTCTTTTTTATAATGAGGTTCTGCGTATCGTTAGGTAACCGAGCTGCTTTCCATGTGTGTTTGCAGCAGTGCCTGGGGGATGGAGCGGTGGGGGCAGCAGAGCTGTGTTGCATGATGGTGAGAAAAGGAGTCGGTCCGTTCCCCACAGCTACAGTGTCACAGATCACCTGAAATGCTGCTAATAGAAAGGGGCAGGAGCCACAGCACAGGTACTGTGGGAGCTGATAACTGTGGCTTGCTCTCAAGAGACATAGTCCAGAGCGTATGTGAATTTGTAGCTAGTGGTATAGACTTCCTAAGACACCTGGTGAATGTTCAGAAGAGTAAACTGCAGCATCAGTCACTGCTAAATGGAATTTTCCTGTCTGGTCATTAAAGCAATGAGCACTTGCTGATTGGGGAGGACTCATCTGAATCATCATCATAAAAATATAACACTCCAGCATTTGTGCTTTTGCCGGCATCTATGAATTACTCTCCAGTTAGGGAATTGCATTTAACCTTGTTATGGGGGTCAGAAGTGTCTCCATTCAGCATCTCTTCCAAACATTGCAGATGTCCAGCACTTTTTTTAATTTAACATTGTGGGATTTTTCACTCTAAATTGTATTTCTATGGTGACAGCAAATTTCAAGCCGGTCTCCCCAGCTGGTGTAAATCCACATGGCTTAGCTCACTCTCCTGCACCTCCGATGACTTGTGCCAGCTGCATCTCTGACCTGTGGCATTGCTCCTGCTGCAGCCAAGTGAGCTTTAATTTTGCAGTTGCATAATAGCAGAGATTGTGCAAACATAGGGGAGCAGGTGGTCCATGACCATGATTTTAAAATCTGGATGTGCTTGCATTACTGCAGGGATATCAGCAAGTGAATTAGTGTCACCTTCTTGGCCAGGTTCACTAAATGTTATGTGAAGTTCTGAGTATTTTTATTTGTGACTATCCAACTCAATCTTCCTTAGCAGAACGCCAGTGCTGTGGTTTTTCTTAAAGCCCATCCTTTGTAAGATGACTTGGATAACCCCCAATCCAAAGTCACTTCTACAGCATTTGGGCTGAATCGAAAATCATATCCCAAAGCAGCTAGCTGAGACCTTTAGCAATACAGTGGTTTGGTGGGAAGACATTCTTGGGATGCAGGACGGAGCTCGAGAAGCGCTTGAATCCTGTCATCTTCCTGTCCCCTTGGCTCAGCCATAGGGAAGCAAAGGCAAGTGGCCAGCCTGGTGCCTGCCATGAGGTGAACCCAGCTCAGGTCACTGTGGGGCCAGAGGAGACCAAAGGCACCTTCTGAGCTGTTTCTCCTTCCCCTTGGGTTGCCCTGAGCAGTCCTTTCATTACTTGTTCCAGAGCCCAGCACAACTCTGCAACTAAGGGTTTGCATAACTTTCTGGATTTTCCCATGATATGTATGGGAAAGTGCCAAAGATAATGATCTAAACAAAACCATGTTCGACTTCATCTATTTATGTACAAAAGTCACAGCAGTAGCCTTTCTAAGAATGATTCATTGAAAGACTGAACTATATTCTCTACTCCCCATACCTACTTCAGTATTTCTTTCCTCAAAACAGCAGTAAGACCAACTTAAAAAGACCACCACACCTCCACCAGGAGTATGATTTCAAGAGATCTGAAGACTTGTGATATGTTCCTTATCACCTTCTGAGAAAGCCTGCATTTGCTTTCTGAGGGATCTCGTCACTCTTCATGTCGTCATTGAAAATGAAACTTTTGGCTACTGACAGATCCGGGAAGACAAAGAAACTTCTTGGTGTTTATGGTTTTGTAATGTTGAACATAGCCTTTGTATATTGCCCTTGCTATGTAAAAAAAAATAATCTCCCTGTCAGATGCACTCTTAGGTCCCACCAAAGTCAAACAGAAGTTACAAAGACACTTCTAAAAAAAAAAAAATCTGCTCTTGCCTAATGAAGACATAATTCTCCTCTTGGTTTCAACGGAGCCATGCTGGTGTGTTGGTGGTGTGGAGTGAGGTCCCACACAGACCATGAGATCTCTTAAAAATAATCCCTGCTTTGGTTTGCCCAGCCTCACAGCTTAACCCCCCGTGGAACTGCATCAGATGGATCAGTTTTGCTGGAGGTTACCCCAGTGCTTAGTGGTGCGAGGAGGCTATGGGATGGGGGAAAGCCTGGGGTTAGTCACTGTATTTGCAGTTTTCTTCCCCATCATACGATGTTAGCAAATGGGCTCCTGTTCACAGATTTCCTGCTGGTTTGAGGAATACGACTGTGAACATGATCTTTCTATACAACAAGAATAAAGCAAACCTCAGAGACACAATAGTGTTGCTATGGGCTTGAAGTGAGACTTACCATTCGTCCCCTGTGCAGAAAGGATTCACTCCCTGCCAGGGGCCTATTGCACCCCTTATCATGTTGATAACTTCCCTGCTGCATTTCGGATGGTAGGTTGACACCCCAGCCTTTGCCTACCCAGGTGTTGGCAGGGGATTTGTCACCCACCAACTGATAGTCCCTGTGACATGTTCCGGCATTCCGCAGTGCTTGTTGGCACGTTTCAACATGGGCCTGGTGATGTTGCCCCAGCATGGGTTTAGGTGATGCTGCTCCAGCACAGCTCAGGTGTTCTCCATGGCCCACCAGCCCTTGTGCCAGTGGAGAGACTTGTCTGGAGTGGAGGTGACAAGAAATGGGGCCGTTACCACCTAAGCCTTGACTCAGAGTGCCTTCTTTGGGCGCTGGTTCTCAGCCTGCCTCATGTCCCAGTGGATCCCTCCCCATTCTTGCACCTCTCCCAAAGGACGGGCGCAGCCTCCAGGTCTACATCAAAGCAATGCTCCTCTTTCCTAACACCTTCCTGGGTATTCAGCCTTGGGAAGAGGAAGGCTGGGCCAGGAAGTGATATGATCTAATTTCATCCAAAATTTCCCCTGTGAGAAGGAAGCAGAGCCTGGCTTCTCACTCTCTGCTGTCACTGACCATGTACATTCTCCTCTTCACCTCTTTCTCTTCCTCCTCCTCCCTCATCACCTTTTGGACCCTCTCCAGGCTTGAGGCAGCAGGCTTCAGCACACTCAAGCTGCCCTGAAGTGGAGTGAGATGCAAGCCTTCACTGCCCTAACCCATTTTTGATCTGTCTGCATTACCAGAAGTTTTAATCAATTTGTTAATCAGTCAGTGTACTTGTCCTAATTAGCCAGAGCTCCTCCTTACAGAAGCATATTTCCCCAGTGACACTCCAAGTGTTCAGTTAAACGCTTGGGACACGCTTCTGTGTGTTGGATGAGATCACGCATCTGGGCAAATGACTTCTTTTTATTCTGATATTTTGGTGGCTGTGCTTGGCTTCAGGCTGGTGCCACTGGTCTCCTGGGGAAGGGAAACACTTTCCCCAGTACTGGGGCAGCAGTCCCATGCTGTCACCATCTTCTCTGAACTTGGACCATCCTTTCAACTCCATCTTCCTCGGTCCTACAAATGCTGTGCCTCATGGCAGGCACTAAAATGCAACTGAAAGGTCTCAAAGGATAATGCTGTGTGGGTACTAGGAGGTGTGTGAAAGCAAGAAGCATCAGATCTTCCCCAAGGCTTCCCAGGAGCAAAGTCAAATTTAATTTTGCTGCCCTGAAAGATAGAAACTGAGCCTCCAGCAACACACAGGGGCTGGACCAGAAAAAAGCCCGATTTTTCCAGGGATTTGGGCACAGCTCAAAACAGTCACCAGCACTGCCCACTTGCTCCTCCAGTGAAATCTGCTGTTATAGGTATGTCCCTGTCTAGACCCAGCCTGGGAAATCATCCTGCCTTGTTAACAGCCTGCTCTCTCATTTGGATGCAGCAATGTCATGAGCTACATCCCGAGCTCCACCAAAAACACAGACTAAGGCTTCTGAAAGTGGTCATGCAAGAAAATACCAAGACACTGTTTTTATCCATTCATTTCAATACTTCCATCACCATATAAATTCTCCTCCCTAGCAGCCATCCTAGCAACAGCATCTGGCAAACCTGAGGAGCATCAGCTGAGGAGGTGCCATTCCTGTCTTGAGCAGAGAACTGCTAGGGGCCACAGGACATACCAGTGAGGATCTGCCACAGTGCTGGAGATGCTGAGATCCTGTTATTTCCTCAACACCAGCATTATCTGAATGACTGTAAATGCATCTGCCTTGCAAAGCTAATAAATTAATTTTATAAGTTCCAGGTGGGCACTAATGAACCCTCCCTTTGGCTAATTGGTGACTACACACATTTCTTTCTCAAATGGGAAATAGGGTTTTAGGTTTCTGGGTTTTCATTTTAAATGATAGATAGGAACTAACCAGGGCTCCCTGTAGTGAGCTGTTTGTGTTGGATTCCAGGGGCAGCCCTGGAAATGGCTCCCCCCTTCCTCCTCACACCCCACAGGCTGTAATATCACTGAAAGATGGACCTCACCTTTCGTTGTCACAGCTCCTAATCCCAGGTGATTTTGCTGACACCGTTGCTCTTTCTAGAAATGTCCCTCTGTGTGTGTGCCTGCACAGCTCCTGTCCCTTGTCTGGACCCAAAGCCACAGGGGCACGGTATGTTTGTGTGTTTGTGCGAATGAGCGTGCAGGGAAGCGGGGAGACGAGTGTCAGGGTGCGGGAGCTGCAGACCTGGCGATGCCCCGACACCCCATCATCCTCCTCCCCCTCCTCTTGTGCTGCGCTGCCTGCACCCCGCGGTGCCAGGGGCCTGTGGTACACCCAGGTGCCAGCACGGGAGCTGCCCCCATGTTCCCTCAGCACCTCCCAGTTGGGCGCCCAGCGCTGGAGCCGACACCTGCACCCGGCTGACGGCACCCACGCCACGGGCTCCTGCCCTCCCCCAGCCCGGTGAGTCTGGGTGTTTTCCTGTTTGCCTCTTACCTTTTGCACTGATCCCGGGGACAGGGGACAGTGACAGCCAGGCTGCTGTCCCTGCAGGAGCCAGGAGCCAGCTTCTGCCCGCTCACACCCCAGGGGTACTACCCCGGAGGCTTTCCAGGTCCCACATCTTCCCTAATTCTCTTTCCCCAGGAGGGGTTGGAGCCCTGCACTCAGCCGTGCTTTGCTGCCAGGTCTGTACCGACACTCTGCGCAGAGGGGCTGGGGACGAGAGGGGGGTGGCTGAGAACCAGGAGGCTGCAAGAGCCTCGGAGTCACCGAGCTGCAGAGCTGAACTGATGGAGGAGAAGAGGGAGCCGGGCTCTGCCTGCCAGGTTTTGTTTGCTGTTACAGCCGTGCCAGTGTTTGCCTGCTCTTCGGGGCTGGGTGCAAGCCCAAGGCAGCTGCATCTGGGAGGATAAATTTGGCTGCATATTGTTTGAGGGAATTGCTGGGTTTTCCGCTTCAAAATAGTGTGGTACATACATAGCGTGTCTGTGTAAAAGAAGACTATATTTCTGTCTCGTGATCAGATAAAACTGGTACTTTTGGGAAGGAATAAGTGATTCTATACCTCGCTGCATAAGGGTTGCTTTTTAAAGCAGCACAGGGATCTGAGGTGTTGCTCAGGTGGGTAGGGATGGATTGCCCTAAGACTGGTTGGGAGAGGCTGCAGATTTGCTGGAGAAAGGTGGGCACTGCAGAAGGAGTGCGCATCTTATGTGTAACTGCAAATCTATCTGTACAACCCTGCTTGCTTCTGTCTTGCCCTGTCGTCCCATCTCCGATAAGATCGCTGCGTCCTGGATGCTGCACTGTTGCAAAATGTCCAGGAACTGGAGGGAGGAAATGGGTCTATCTTTTGAAATGCTCTGGCGTCCACAAAGTTGTCTGACCTACCCATCCCTGTAACGAATAGCTAGGGAAACGAGCCAGGGAGGTCAGCAGAACCGTTGCTTTATAGTGGTGAAGCGCGTTATTGTCAGAAAATGTGGGAACATGGGAGCAATATGTGGTGCTAGTGTTTGCTACGAGCATAGCACAGACTTTCTTTGTATATCATCAGTTTATGAGATGTTGCTGAAGTACTGTGTTTTCTAAAGGTATGTATTCTTCTAGGCTCCCTCCATTTCTGATGCTTGGTTACCGGTATTTTTGGCAGCAATATGAGAGAGATTGTTGGAGATGTTTGCTTAGTATAAATTAGAATATAGGTCCTTTGGTATGTGTGAACAGAGAAAATTGTACTAGTAGGCGAGCATTTGTCATTTAACATCCACCTCTGTTTACATGATAAATACCACGTTTTAACTTCAGCAGGGAAGAAAAGTGCAGCTCGACAAAGCAAATCATTTTGCCCTGTTAATGCTCAAGGACAAAATTCCAACTGAGCTCCAAAGCCAAGTATCACATCCTCTAGGCACACTACATGACATAAAATTGCCTTTTTTCTTTTTCAATTCCAATGGTCGACTGGAACCCAAGAACATCTTGCAGCGTGCGCTTCACTGAAGCTCAGCTGTTGGAAATAAGGCCAGCTTAGACATGGACAGGAATGACCGCGCTGGAGCTGGTGACTCCAGCTGGGTTGGGTGCCCTCCACTGGCAGCAGCATCCAGGCTGATGAGGGAGCAGCCTCCAGCCTGGTTTTGAGCAGACAGACCCATTCTGCTTTGTCTTTGTTGGGAACCAGCCAGGTGCAAGCCAGTTCTGACATTTATGATATCGACAGGAGTTATAATAAGTGCCAGATGCTCTGCAGCTGCAAATTGCTCTATTTGAACTCAAATGTCAATTTACAGCTCTGCATCCCCATCATGGTCCTACATCCCCAGCAGCAGTGAGTACAATTGCCTCAGTATCCAGGCAGGCACAGTATGTTTTCTGGTGGCTCAGCTCAGCCTCTTTTCAAACCCAGCTGGGACTGAGTTCCACATCACACAGGCAGTCTCATGGACTTGCATTTTGCAGCTCTAGTGCTCCGTAGCTGTGAACATTTGAATGTTCAAGAGAAAAGGATTAGGAGTAAGTCTCTCATAGCATGGTCATACTGGAGAAGCATGGTCTCAGCCACTTTCAGGGATGGTTTCTGAGGTGGCAGATAGACATGATGCATGTGGAGCCTATCCACACTTGCCCATGCTTCTCCATCCTTCAGTCTCCCTGCTTCATAGCTCTGGGAGTAACTGGGACTTCCCTGAGCTAGGCCATCACAGCCCTCCGGCCTTTTTAAACCAAGGGCCCTTGGTGGCTTAAAGCTTTCTTCCCCAATTCCTCCTGTTAGCTGTTAAAATGCAGCCTTGGCAGATGCTCTCTGCCAGAGATCCCTCAGCCTTTTCCTTCAGGAGGCAGCTCTCAGGATCAGTACTGGGCTAGTTTTCCTTCTTACCCCAGAGTGAAGATACCACCATGAACAAACTGGCTGTCAGAGGTTTATTTTTCACTTTTCCTTCTGAAGAGCTGCTTTCCATCTCTAGGAGGTCTCCCTTCCCTCACCTGCACCCCACAGCTCTTGCCTAAGGCACAGAGACTTGGGGGAGCAGCAAGTACTCCTGTAGGCATGCAGGGAGGTGTTGAGGGGTTGAGCAGTGTGAACTGACTCTCATGTGCTGGGAAATAAGCAGAGTAGGACTCAATCTTCTCTGTGCAAGAGGGTGTATGAGAGAAGGGGGTGGTGGATTTGGCTGGGTCTTTTCCCCATCAGGGGACTGTCACGACTGCAAGGAGCTTACCTCTGAAAGTACATCTCTGGGGAAACTTTTCCAGAGAGCAATGTTCAGGTTAAAGGCATTCCAAGCAATAACAGCCACCAGTGAGAGAAAGCAAACACTGCCTAGGATCCTCACTGAAGTTAGATCAGATGCAGAGTTTTACACCTGCTGAGAAGCTGTTCATTTATAAGCAATACTTTAAAATGCTTTGGAAGGAGTGGTTAAGCTTTATTCAGATCCTTTTTCTCCCTTCACTGATCATGGAAACTGTAGGCTATACACATCTGGTCACGTAGAGATGTTTACAGTGTAGATCTGTCTCCTAGAGTCCTACCTTTGTCCATTCCTCAACTCCAGAAACCTGCCTGTGGCATCTTGCTTGACATCCCAAATCCATGCTCTGCATGAAAATGTCATTTAGAGGAGGTCCCTCTCCACCGCCCAGAAGAAATGCATGACATGAGAAAGAGAGGACAAGTGGCAGATGACAGTGAGTAAAGGGACAAGACTCGATGAGCAAGAGCCATCTCCAATGGTGCTGCTCAGCATAAGGGACCATGACCAATGGGGTAGTATTGTTGACACCTGATAGAAGATGAGTTTGGGCAATGCTAGCAGTACACATGCACTGCTGGGAAACCCATGTGTTGGAATACAACCTGTGCTGAGTCCAGTGCTTTTGCTTTGGAGATCTGTCACCTGTATTTAGTGTAATGGATGGAGATGTAGCAATGCATCTGAGAGCAGGATGTGGCCCAGGCTGCTGCCAACCTTAGGGAATTCCCTCTGAATCACTGGCCTGTGAAAAAGTTGCTAAGCTGTTCAGTTTTCCCCGAGTTAATTTTTAACATGGGCAGTTCACAGCTCAGTTCTTGCCCCTCTCAAGAGAGGTAAGAGAGGTGACTCCACAGCATTCACTGAAACCTCCTGTGGGGTGGGGTGGGGTGGGATGGGATGGGATGGGATGGGATGGGATGGGATGGGATGGGATGGGGACCCCCAATCCAGATGAGGTCCCAGCTTACCAGGATGCAGCTTGGGTAAACCATGATTTTACTCAGAGCTCCTCAGGGGAAGCCCCATGAGCGGAATGATCACGATTTGCAGTGCATTGTTAGTCGTCTGGGGAAAGTAGTAAGGAGCAGAAAGCTATTTTGATCAGGATCAAAAGAGAGAGCTTTTGGAAAAGAGAGATGTGACCATCTGTCATGGAGAAGACGAGTGACACAGGTCGCTCTTCCCAGTCCCGTTCATTCCAGTATGGATTTCAGTGGAGTTGCACAGGGCTTGTGCAGTGTTGGGGAAGGCCTCTAGGCTTATTGAGATCTCAGAAGATTTTCAGGCAAACAGAATCATAGAATGGCCGAGGTTGGAAGGGGCCTTAGAGATTATTTTAATCCAGCCTCCCTGCCACCAGGGATGCCACCTCTCAACTAGATCAGGCAACACATGGGAAGTGAACAGGAATAGAACCTGTGACCTTGGTGGTGTTGTTAGCGCCACGCTCAACTGACTGAGCTAACCGGCCCCCTAGAAGCATGTCTCTTCTTTCCCTTAACCTCTGCTGTTAATGCCATCTGATGTGGTTATGGAGATGGGGTTGCTCAGCTCATTGCCAACTTCTAGTCCAGCCAGCATGCAAGCAACCCAGAGATGGACAATACCTCGCAACCCTCAGAAACCTCCCAAAAGAATATAGGGAGGAGGCTGAGGATATCCAGATTCAAACTGTCAATTTATCAACACCTGAAGTGCCTTCAGTGCTACTGACAGCTATTATGACAAATAATGGCCTGTCTCTCTGGAAGAACAGTTGAGAGATCCAGTGAAATTCTTTTTCGATTTGTCTTTAAGTTTTTGCAATGATTTGTTAGCAGTCTTACATTTTACAGTGTCGACATGTTCTACACACTTAGGAGTAGTAATCTCAGATAAAGGTTTAAACTTCTTTTTCTCTTCCTTTCCTTTTAAAGGATCTGAAAACAGCTGTGAAATGTGAATAGATTTTAACTATTAAGCCCAAGCTGCCAAGACGTTATTTCCTGTAGCTTTGACTCATGCAACTGAAGAAATAAATTGGATCAGAATTTTGTTTTGAACTGGCGATTTTTGTCTCCCTCTGCCATCCCCAGGCTCAGCTCTATTTAAAGCCAAAACACCAAGGCATACTTGGTATCAGTGTTCTCATTTTCCTGCTGGTGAAGCACCTCATCACAGGAACTGCTTGCTTGGATCATGGTGAGCCTGAGACCACAGGACTCTGACCTTGGCTCTCAGTAGTCTCCACTTGCCAGGGAAAGTGCTCTGCTGTCATCTGGTGTGGGCTGGTGCCACTCATTTTTCCCAGGGTTGCATGCTGAGGAGAACGGGGCTTTCTCCTCAGAATTTATCACCCGGGTCTAAATTTGAGTGAGACCTGGCCCCAAATCCACAACTGCAACCTAGAAGGTGTAGTAAAAGGGTTCACACTAAAAATCAGCACATGAAGTTTCATTAGCAGTTAATTTTGTAGACTCATAGAATGTTTGGGGTTGGAAGGGACCTTTAGAGGCCATCTAGTTCAAACCCCCTGCAGTAAGCAGGGACATTTTTGATATTAGGAAAAACTTTTTCACCAAAAGGGTCGTGAAGCACTGGAACAGGTTGCTAAAGGAGGTGGTGGAATAACCATCCCTGGATATGTTTAAAAAATGGCTGGATGTGGCACTTTAGGAGATGGTTTAGGGTGGTGTAGGGCTGTAGGTTGGACTTGGTGATCTTAAGGTCCTTTCCAACCTTTATGATTCTATGATTCTATTTTTAACTAGATCAGATTTCTCAGAGGCCCATCCAACCTGACCTTGAACGTTTCCATGAACTTCTACCACCTCTCTGGAAACCCTGTTCCAGTATTTCATCAACCACATTGTAAAAAAAAATTCTTCCTTATAGCTAGTCTGAATCTACCCTCTTTTAGTTTATAACCATTGCCCCTTGTCCTATCATAACAGGCCCTGCTAAAAAGGTTGTCCCTGTCTTTCTTATAGGCCTCCTTTAAGTACTGGAAGGCTGCAATAAGGTCTCTCTAGAACCTTCTCTTCTTCAGGCTGAACAACCTCAACTCTCTCAGGCTTCTTTCATAGGAGGGGTGTTCATTTATGCAAGTATGTTTGATGACATTCATATCTGCATTAATTGTGTATTTCCTTCAGCTCCGAAGAACATCTGCTAGTACAGACCACACTGGGTAAAAATCTCTTCATACAAGGGGTGGCAGGTCATAAGGTTAGTGTCCTCTTCCCACTTCCTCAGTCTCAGCATCTCCTTTTACAGCATTTATGCCATAGCAAGGCACAGACAATTGAAAGAAGCCTCCAGATGCATCTTGTCTACTGCAGTGTCATTACCAGCAGCTTGGGGCTGTGTACACAGCTAAATTTCCTGGTGCAGATGTCCTGCGCAACATCTATGCATCATTAATGTCACCCTTGTGGAGGGATGTAATTGCTGCCTAGACTTTTCAGTGTCTTTCTGCCCAAGGGTTCATTTCATTCTTGATGTATTATAAATGCTTATAATATAGTACCTCTTAAATAAATCAAAACAATGAAAGGTAAGTACACTAGAGAAGCTTCTGCTAATACGCTGGCCTGCTCTCACAGATTTAAAACTGTAGAAAGCACTGACAGCCATCTCATGTGATTACAAGATTGCCATCATGGAAGTCACCTTGAATAACAGTACCTCATTCAGCTGTGCTAAGGGCAAAACCACAGGGAGACTGTTGTCTTGATTTTCTAAAGACGTTTAAATAAGACATTGTAGTGAAATTGTCTGTCGTGTTACCTGACTGTTGAGGCTTTGGGACACAAGGCTGATAGGATCGCTCTTATTAACTGATTTACAGCTGACATTGGAAAGTGGAAAATGACCCCTCAGCTTCTTGTGGCATGCTGTCAATGCAGCATGCCATGGCTAGGAGGCTTTGGACGTCCAGGTGCTTCTTGGTGTTACCATCTGCTGCCCTGTTCCGGGCCTGCAGGGATGCCAGTGGAAGTCTTCCTAACCAGACAATAAAACACTGGTTGCATAATGATTTAGTTTGGAGGAGAAAGAAATGAACTACCTGGGGAAGGACTACCAGCCTGTAAGAGGGAGGATGAAGGGAGATGCTTTTCCTTTCCTCTGCTGTGTAGGCAGTTACTATGGGCTCCCTCTGTGTCCACACCCTGTGCAAATGCCCATTGGGAAGTTGCATTGAGTTAGTGTGGTATACATTTCTGTCAGAGGTTTGGTTCAGTTTCGCATGATGTATATCATTATAAGTGCTGCAGAAGAAAGGCAATGCTCCTCAGCAGGGGTGGACAGGAGGAGCTTGCTGCAAGTACTGACTGATTTCCACTCACTGAAGATCATTTACAATCAAATTCAATCCTTAAGCTGACAGTAGAGAAGTGAGGACCGAGGGATGCCATGATCACAGTCCTCAAAGCCAGAGGCAGTTGCGGCAGGGTGGGAGTGAGACACTCCTCATGCGTATGAGGGCTCAGGGCAGAAGTCACAGGCCTTAAAAAGAGCAGCACTGGAAGCATGGGTGAGGTATCTGGGTGAGTGGCCAACAGCTGAGGCAGCTGTGCTCTGTGACAGACCATCTATGAAGACTGAGAAGGGTTTGTAAGGCAAGCATTTATGGGAGATGGACTCAGCCTAGCTAGCCTGGCTTGGGAACAGGAGGTGAAGAGGTCCCTCCAGGCTCGTTCAGCCACTTTG